>NC_142883.1:1715000-1890000 GCF_051225735.1 Oryctolagus cuniculus | reverse complement strand
CCCTGAGGGGTGGCTCTGCGGGGCGCCTGTCACGGGTAAACCCAGTCAGGTCCCCAGGGCTGGGGGCGGGTGCTGTGTGGGCCGGCCTCTGTGAGGGAAGCCGGGCATCTCAGGGGCGGTGGCTGCAGTGTTGGGAGTGCAGTCACTGCCCCTGGCCGGTGCCCTGCAAAGTCGTCCACTTCACGTTGACTGCAATTTAAAAACTTGGCAGCATGCTGTCCCCCCGCCACCAGCCGTGCACTGCGCACAGTGAGCGACGGGGCTGGTGAGCTGCATCTCATCAGCAGGGAGTCCAGGGGGCCGGTGCTGTGGCACAGCGGGTAAAGCCGCTGCCCGAAGCGCTGCTATCCCATGTGGGCACCAGTTCGAGTCCCAGCTGCTCCACTTCCGATCCAGCTCTCTGCTGTGGCCTGGGAAAGCAGTAGAAGATGGTCCAAGTCCTTGGGCCCCTGCATCCACGTGGGAGACCCAGAAGAAGCCCCTGGTTACTGGCTTCAGATCAACTCTTATCTGGCCATTGCAGCCATCTGGGGAGTGAACCAGGGATGGAAGACCTCTCTCTCTCTCTCTCTCTGCCTCTCCTCTCTCTGTGTAACTCTGACTTTCAAATAAATAAATAAATAAATAAATCTTTTTTAAAAAAAAGAAGAAGAAGAAGAAGGGTTTCCAGAGAGGCAGCCACAGCCACGTGAGTGACCCCAGGCAGTGACCCAGAAGGAGGGGCTCGGAGCTCCAGACGCTCTGGATGGTCCTGGGGACTCAGCTTCTACAGAGTGGGGGAGCGTGGGAGCACCCAGCCTCCCTCCTGCACCCCAACAAGGCAGCACCCTAGCCCCTCCCTCCCTGCACCCCAGCCCCTCCCTCCCTGTATCCAGCCTCCCTCCTGCACCCCAACAAGGCAGCACCCCAGCCCCTCCATCCCTGTACCCCAGCCTCCCTCCCTCACTGTACCCAGCCTCCCTTACTGCACCTCGGCCTGGCAGCACCCCAACCCCTCCCTCCCTCCTTGTACCCCAGCCCCTCCCTCACTGCACCCCAGCCTGGGTGGGGCTGCACCCTATCCTCTCTCCCCGTACCCCAGCCTAGCAGCACCCCAGCCCCTCCCTCCCTGTACCCCAGCCCCTCTGTCCTTGTACCCCAGCCTCCCTCCCTCACTGTACCCAGCCTCCCTTACTGCACCTCGGCCTGGCAGCGCCCCAACCCCTCCCTCCCTGTATCCAGCCTCCCTCCCTGCACCCCAGCCTGCAGTGCCCCAGCCCCTCCCTCACTGCACCCCAGCCCCTCCCTCACTGCACCCCAGCCTCCCTCCCTATACCCCAGCCCCTCCTCCCTGTACCCCAGCCCCTCCATCCCTGTACCCCAGCCTCCCTCCCTGTATCCAGCCTCCTCCTGCACCCCAACAAGGCAGCACCCCAGACCCTCCCTCCCTGCACCCCAGCCTCCCTCCCTGTACCCAGCCTCCCTTACTGCACTTCGGCCTGGCAGCACCCCAGTCCCTCCCTCCTTGTATCCCAGCCCCTCCCTGTACCCCGGCCTTTCTTCCTATGCCCCAGACTGTCCCCCCACTCCCCAGCCCCTCTCTCAGCCCAGCCCTGCCCTGGGTCCAGGCGGCACCCTGCAGGCAGAGCCCAGCCTCCTCTGCCTGCGCTGCCCCGGGCTGGGTCTGTGCCGAGCACGGCTCCCCTCGGAAGCCAATTTTCTGCACAGTGAAAATGTTTTCTCTGTGCCCACTTCAGCAGATGGCCCCCCACCTTGGCCTGAATTGAGAAGCACAGAAACCAAACAGGGGACAGACGGCTTCCTTGGCAATGTCTTCCAGGCACACAAGCGTGCAAGCTCACACCGCCTCCCCCTCCCCCGCCTCCATCTCCAGCACACACTGGAGCCGCCCAGGCACCCGAGCTGGGCCTCCAACGCCCGTGCCCCTCCTGCCTGCAGACCGCGGCCTGGCGCCGGCCAGGCGTCTGCCCGAGGCGTGCTAGCGCTCAGCAGTGCCCCGGGCCCTGGCGTGCTGCACCTGCCAGCGGCCCCTCCGCCCTCCCTGAAAGGGAGACGCTGACTGGCGGGGGGTGCAGACCCCCGATTCCCGTGCAAGCTCAGAAACTTCTGGGGAGACTCCTTGATCCAGGCCCACCACAGGTGCCGGGAAAACGCACTGCGGGGGTCCGAGCAGGGGGTCTGAGGACCAGGGAGCCCCCGAGGGAAGGTCACCGCCGTGGGAGACCCTGGGGAGGGTGGACCCCGTGCCCGCCAGACCAGAGGTGGGGCAGCAGCAGGCGGCCAGGACTGGGCTCCCGTGTGGGCGGGGAGGGTCAGGCGCCCTCCCCAGGGGACACTGCCGGTCCTGTGGGTTGGAGCACCTAAAAGGGCTGCAGAGAGCACCCCACCCTTCTCTGCTGCTCGGGGAGGTGGGGGGAGACCGAGGCCCGGGACAGCACCGCCCACTTCATGCCAGGGTCCTGCCCCGAGGAACGGGGAGAGAAGCCACGTCTGTCCGGGCTGTGAGGGTGCAGGTGTCAAGACCGTTGACGCGGACGCCGGACGGGACGGGAGGGTGGCCGCAGGGTCCGGGCGTCGGGACCGTTGACGTGGACGCCGGACGGGACGGGAGGGTGGCCGCAGGGTCCGGGCGTCGGGACCGTTGACGCGGACGCCGGACGGGACGGGAGGGTGGCCGCAGGTCCGGGCGTCAGCAGCATCTCCGGAGCAAGCCAGGCTGGCCGGGACGCCACAACCCAGGAGCCGAGGAGGCCGCCGAGGGACCGACTATGAGGACACACACACTTGTCCCTGTCCCAGGAGAGGACGCCAGAGAAAGACCTGGGCTCCCCTCCACCCCGGGGCCCTCGGGCGAGGCCCCCTCCCCCACAGGGCACCCGGGGGCGCTGGGGAACGGCCCCCAGGAGCCGGCTGCGCACTGACCGCTGGCCTCTGGGGCTCTTTCCCCTGTGAACAGTTCTTCTCAAAGTATTATTAATTAATTTATTTGAAAGGCAGACACACAGAGAGAGAAGAGGAAGAGAGAGCGAGAGAGATCTTCGTCTGCCGGTTCACCCCTCAAATGGCCACAACGGCCAGGGCTGGGCCAGGCAGGAGCCGGGAGCTCCATCCGGGCCTCCCACGTGGGTGGCTGGGACCCAAGCATTGAGCCACCACCACGACTTCTAAGGATGTGATTAGCAGGAAGCTGGCTTCCAGTGTGGGATGTGGTGCCTTCCCCACTAGGCCGGCTGCCTGCCCGCCTCCAAGGCCCTCTGAGCTGCCTGACACCGGCCACAGCACGGCAGCCCACGGCCGCTGGCTGGGCCACAGCCCAGGCTCAGGGACTCTCCCCCAGTCTGGGCAGTGTGTCCTGGCGGGCGGGGGTCTTGGTCCCGGCCAAGGGCCTGAGAGGCAGCGTCCTGCTCTGACAGCCGCTGGGAGGGAGCTGGCAGTGGGGCCACCCTGGGTGCACCTGTTCTCAGCCAGCTTCCTGGCCTTGCGAGGCGAGACCCACGTGACAAGGACAGACACTGCCCTCAGCCGGGCCAGGCAACAGCCCCGAGCTGGCAGTCACAAATCTGGGCTCTGGTGCAGCTTGGCACAGCCGAGATGCGAGAATGGTTTCTTTTTTAGGGATTTGCTTATTTATTTCTTTACTTATTTGAAAGGCCAGTGACAGAGCAGAGACAGAGACACAGAGAGATCTTCCAAACGGTCGCCACGGCCAGGGCCGGGCCCCTCTGAAGCCAGGAGCCAGAACTCCATCTGGGTCTCCCTCGTGGCTGGCAGGGACCCAGGCACTCGAGACATCACCCACCACCTTCCTAAGCGAACGAGCAGGAAGTTGGAGCAGAAGTGTGGAGTAGCCGGGACTCGAACCCGGCACCCTGATAGGGGCGTGGCCGTCCCAAGCAGCAGCCTCCCCTGCAGCACCCCAAACTGTGCAACTTTGGCCAAGCTGCACGGGGCCCCTGGACCTCAGTCTGGCAGCTGTCCCTTCCACGGTGCGGTCCACGAGGCCGGCTGGGTGGGGGCCGGACAGTGGAGACCCCGGCGCTGTCCTCGCAGGCGGGGACGGGAGGTGGAAGCCGCGCCTCAGTGTAGGAGGCCGCGCACAAGAGAAAGAAAACAGAAGTCGGGACGAGAAAGCCGCCGAGTCTGAGCCGCCTGCCCATGGCTGAGGGGCGGTGAGGTCGCCAGCACCAGCAGGGTGCAAGCCAGGAACAGCTTCCTGCAGCTGCGGGGCTGTTGGTGTCGCCGCCCAACACGCCTTGGCTTGGAAAAGCGGAGCCCGGTGCCTCCTCCCAGGCTCCCACAGGGCCCCGGGGCCCCTGCAGCTGCTGTTCCCGGCGTGGTGCGCCCGGTCAGGGGTGAGAAGGGTGGAGCGCAATGTCTCTGCTGAGTGTTAGTGTGTGAGAGGCATAAACACGGGCGCTGTTGGCTGGAGCTGCCTGGGCCCCACGCGTGTCACCCGGCAGGTGAACACCAGCCAGGGCCTCCCGCCCTTCCTGCGGGCCACAGAGACCAAACCTTCTCCCCCACCCCCCGGGCAACAGGTGGCTCACTCATGCCCCACCACCCCAGCCTCCTGAGTCCTGGCCGGGACCCCCAGAGAACTCCCTGTACCAGTATGCACGTGTACACACGTGTGTGTGCTCCGTGTGTGTGTACACACACATGTGCCTCCGAGGCAACCAAGTGTCCGCGGTGGCTAATTCAGCTCTCTGGCTCCTGACCTTGGGTTGAGTGACCAGGGCACTTGGATCCTGGTGGTTTTGTCCCTCGGAGGGAGCAGCTTGAAGCTCTCTGTTCTCCGAGCCAGGCTCAGTTCAGGGCCCACACGGCTGTCCACTCCCAGGACAGGCCAGGAGGCAGGGGAAGGGCCCATCTGTGGGGCTGGGAGGACACACAGGGCTGCTGGGGAACAAGTCCAGGCCGCCCGAACCAGGACAGAAGGGGCTGTGGGGGAGGGGGCGGGGAGCCCGGACCTGCGCAATCACTCTGCCTTTCTGGCCTTGGTGTCAGCTGTCCGGGGCCATGGGGAGCCCTCCAACTCCGTGCCCCAGGGTCACCAGACGGCTGTGCAAGGTGTGTGTGTGCCCCGCCCCCCGCAGGTGGGGGTCCCCTGTGAGCTAGGCAGGGAGAACACCTCGTGTTCTAGAAAGAGACATCGCGAGGAGGCCACGTCTTTCTTCACTCTTTACTGTGTAAAAATAAACTCAACAATTCATGTCATTTCAGCAAGAAAAAAAAAAAAAAGCAAGAAGACCAGTAGAAATAGTGCATTTCCAGAATTGCTGATGGGAGGTGGCAGGTCCCACGGCTTTCACCCATTTGGTACCCAAAAGGCTGCAGATCACATGAAGAATGCACAGCTTTGGTTAGCAGATGGAAGGGAGGGACAGTGGACTGTGACAACATCAGCGGTAGGGGCTCGCAGTTGGTTTTGGCAAATAAGACAATGTGGGACTCTAAGTATTGGGCTGTTTCTCCCTTCCACAAACGCACATCAGTCCGCGGAGCAGCCACGCGCTTCCCGACGCCACCAGGTCTCTCGGCCGGGCCTCCCAGAGGCGAACCACTGCTTCCAGCCACGCCCTGGCTGCTGCCAGACACCCGGGGCTCCGTCCTCTGGACGCCGGCAGCGGCACACAACCCGGGCACGGCCCGCTTCTGCCGCACATGGACCCGCATTCAGAGCCGCGCCTGCTCCACGTAAGAAGCCTGCGCCAGGACCGGGCCCGCCCCCGGGGCGGCGGTGAGCCCCACGCCAGCCCCGCTCCCCCGCTCTGCCCCCGAGACACCCCCTCGGTCCCAGGTCCCAGGGCTGGTGACAGAGTGATCTTTGCAGTCTTAGAAAATAAACCGGGAATCGACAAAAGGAAGAGAGAAGCATACAAAAATGGATCTTTCGTCCAAAATACGTGCTTTCGGGCCTACATTTTGGCGGAGCCTGGAGGGGTTTCTGAGGGCGATAAGGGTTGAGCTAATTTATAGGTTTGTCCTTTTCTTTCATAAAAATACTCTTGTTTGGTAATAAACTGTTTTCTTCTGCAGTAAGAGAAATAACACTGTGTTATCAAAAGCGAGAAGGCTCGCGATCCCAGTGGGGTGCCCCCCCAGGCACCGGAGCCGGACGCCAGCGAGAGCAGGCGGGGGCCTCGACAGTGTGTCTGTCGCTTCGTGGTTTACAAAATGGCTTACCTGAGAGGCGCGTGTTGTTCAGTGCAAGAGGGCACGTGTGTCAGATTACAGAGCAGGTGCAGGCTACGTGGACTGGGTCGTGGCTGTGTCTGCCTTCTTGGGCCAGCCAGGTGCCAGGTGTGTACACAGTGAGGGAGTCGCGGGCTGGGGCGCTGGATGCCGGCGGCGGCCGCGGGCGCCCAGACATCAGCTGGGGGGGGTGCTCTGTCCCTCTCGTCAGGGCAGAGGATGGCTTGTGGTCCTGAACAGCCGGCTCCCACCTCGCCACTCTGGGTGGGCGGGCTGGGGCCGGGAGGGGGGCTGGTGGGAGGTGCTGGCAGGAGAGCGCCCGGCACAGCGGGCTCGGGGCCTCGCCGGGACAGCTCCAAGATGGCTGAAGTGAGGGTGGGGCTCCCTGGTCTCTAGAGACCTTCCGAGCTCTCTCGCTCGCTCTTAACCTACACGGGGAAAAATGCTTCTTGGTGTGGTGGGGGCGGGGAGGGGAGAGGGGCCTTGACCCCTCTCTGGACCTCCCCCGGGCACCCTGGGCCTGCTCACCTAGCCGTTTCGGCAGCTACATGGGTGGTCACGGAACACGGGGCGGCACTCGGCACACAACACAGAACTGGAGAAGTCCATGCAGGCACGGGGACACACGTCGGACGGAGGGAGCGAGGAACACACCACCGAGGGACATGCAAACGGAGAAGACCCCTGCAGATCCAAGGGTGCCACCCCCCGCCGGGCGCCGAGGGAGCAGTCGGCAAGCAGCAGCCACTGGGGGACGGCACACCCTCTGCAGAGCGGTGGCCGGGGACCGTGCAGACACCCACGAGAACGGCGACACGGGACACGGGCACAGACACACACAGACGCACTGGTTTCCGACACGACGCAGACCTGCGCCGAGGGAGACAGGTGCCCCGGGAAGGAACAGAAGACGGGACACCTGCTCCTCCTCCGGCAGCGTCTGCAGCTGCAGCGGAGCCAGACGGCGCGGAACTTCTAGAAAGGCCTGTCCGCCTGTTGCCAACGAGAGCCTGCAGCTGGCGGCTGGGGTGCCCTCGGGACAGGCGACCAGTCCTGGGCACGGCCCTTGTGAGCGCTCTCGCTTTCACGCCAAGCACACGCACACACACGCACGCACACACGCACACACACCCCTTCCTCCCCTCCTCAAACGACTGCCGGAGGTGCTCACGCAGCTTTGTGGGGGAGGAACGTTGAAGGTTGTGGACACTGCGCGGGTCTCCCGTGTCATAGGCCGTGACGGGTCGAGCCTCTACAGGAACGAGCCCGGTGGGACGAGCGGTGGTTTCAGCCGCCCCTTCTTAGGGGCCTGAGCCAGCTCACGACGGGGTGCATGGGCAGGTCCCCGCCACCCACTGGCTGGACTCGGGTCTCGGTGGCCGGGGTGGGGAAGGCACGGTCCTGGGCCCGCACTGCCCTCAGATGCAACAGCAGGGTCGCTGGCCCAGCACAGGGGACGGGGGCCTGGGCCCTCAGCAGCTCCCCCCCACACGGGAAGGCACAGTCCCAGGGTAGCCAGAGAAAATCTAACACCAAAAAAGCTCTCTGCATCGAGGACCCCGGCTTCTTACACCCACCCCACGGGGCAGGGACGTCGCCGCGCCCCGCTTACACGCGGAGGCAGGCGGCTGCGCCCGGAGCTCCAAGTCGGCAGATACAGCCTGCTCGCCGACCCCGAGACTCCCGGAGCCACAGAGAGGAGGAAGTGACACGCTTGACTGGGAAAGAACTCCCCCAGCCACACTCACTCACAAGCAGTCACTCGCTCACGGCACACGCAGACACTGTCACAGATGCTCACACTCAGATACACACACACGGGCACACTCACAGGTACACACCTCACACTCAGATGTAGACACACACAGAGGCAGACACACGGGCACACTCACAGGTACACACCTCACACTCAGATGTAGACACACACACAGGCAGACACACGGGCACACTCACAGGTACACACCTCACACTCAGATGTAGACACACACACAGACACACGGGCACACTCACAGGTACACACCTCACACTCAGATGTAGACACACACACAGGCAGACACACGGGCACACTCAGGTACACACCTCACACTCAGATGTAGACACACACACAGGCAGACACACGGGCACACTCACAGGTACACACCTCACACTCAGATGTAGACACACACACAGACACACGGGCACACTCACAGGTACACACCTCACACTCAGATGTAGACACACACACAGGCAGACACACGGGCACACTCACAGGTACACACCTCACACTCAGATGTAGACACACACACAGGCAGACACACGGGCACACTCACAGGTACACACCTCACACTCAGATGTAGACACACACACAGACACACGGGCACACTCACAGGTACACACCTCACACTCAGATGTAGACACACACACAGGCAGACACACGGGCACACTCAGGTACACACCTCACACTCAGATGTAGACACACACACAGGCAGACACACGGGCACACTCACAGGTACACACCTCACACTCAGATGTAGACACACACACAGACACACGGGCACACTCACAGGTACACACCTCACACTCAGATGTAGACACACACAGGCAGACACACGGGCACACTCACAGGTACACACCTCACACTCAGATGTAGACACACACACAGGCAGACACACGGGCACACTCACAGGTACACACCTCACACTCAGATGTAGACACACACAGGCAGACACACGGGCACACTCACAGGTACACACTCTCACTCAGATGTAGACACACTCAGACACACACACACAAGCACAGGCAGACACACGGGCACACTCAGGCAGACACAGATGCTCTTACTCAGACCTAGACACACTCAGATACACTCACACACATATTCACAGGCAGATACACACTCAGACACACAGGCAGATATAGACGCTCTCTCTCATAGACACACTCGCACACTCACAGGCAGACACAGGCAGACGCTCTCACTCAGTCGTGGACACACTTAGATACACTCACACACACACACAGGTATGCACAGGCAGACACACAGGCACACTCCCAGACAGACACAGACGCTCACACTCAGATACATCACACACAGGCAGACACACGGGCACGCTCACAGTCGTAGACACACTCAGATACATCACACACAGACACACAGGTATGCACAGGCAGACACATGGGCACACTCAGATACATCACACACACAGGCACACGGGCACGCTCACAGACTCACTCAGACGTAGACACACTCAGCTACACTCACACACACACAGGCAGACACACAGGCACGCTCAGACAGTCGTAGACACACTCTGATACATCACACGCACACACAGGCAGACACACGGGCACGCTCACACTCAGATGTAGACACACGCAGATGCACTCTCACACACAGGTATGTACAAGCAGACACAGGGCACACTCACACAGTCACACACACGCACACTCACGGGCACTCAGGCTGCACTCACAGCCCTCTCACCTACTGCTGCACTGTTCGCGACATCCACGCCGCGGCCACCCGCTCTCGCTGGGAAGCAGTGGGGGCCCCTGCGTGGGGAAGGGGCTTCCTTGGGGGCGGATGAGCCGGGACTGCTTCAGGTGTGTGGGGAGGACAGAACCAGGCTGTGTGTGTGTGCGTGTGCAGGGGCCATGGCCTTGACTCATTCCTGGGGGCAGGGGAGGAGAGACGGACAGGTCATCACTGCACAAGCAGGGGGCGCGGGCGCGGGCCGGGGCGGTCAGTTGATCTGGCGGCAGGCCTCGAACGTCCACTTGGTGGCTCCACCGTAGATCTCGATGTGGGACTCGGCCCAGGCGATCACGTTGCCGGGCAGGGCCTTGGTGCTGCAGGTGGCCAGGTTGTACACCTCCCCCGGGGTCAGCTTGCGGTCCCAGATGTTGAAATGGGCCAGCTCGCCCACAAACGCCTGTGTGGCGTCAAATCCACCGCCCAGAGTGTCCTTGGGAGGAAAGCAGATGGCGGGGCTGGAAGGGATCCGCTGGGGCCCTGGGGGCCTCCCGGGGCGCCCTTCCCCGCAGCCCGAGTCTCAGGGTCTCTGGGTCCCCCCGGTCGGGGGCTCTTCCTGTCCCTGGGTCTTCGGCTGTGTGTCCACCCCTCCCCCAGGGGTCGCAGGCTGGCCTGGATTGGGATCTTCTCCTTGCGGGGAGCCTGACCCCCTGCCCCTCGGCCCATGAGTGAGGGGCCCAGAGCTGTGGTCAGTCAGGGCGGGACCCCACTCAGGTGCCATTCTGCCAGCGACAGCTGCCCAGCAGCCAGAGGAGGCCTGGATTCTGTCCCTCAGCTCCCTCCCCGGTGCCCAAGGGGACGGAACCACTCCAGGGCCTGAATTATTTATCCTAAAAGCAGAATTGGCCCTCCCAGGCCAAAGGAGGAGTGGCTGTGCTGGGGAGAGGCTGAGACCAAAGCTCGCTCCTGCTCCAGCCGGCCCGGGCCCAAGCGCTGCACAACCTTCCAGGGGCCCCACTTCCCTCTCCCCCTCCCCACGCCCAGCCGCACCTGCTCCTGGCCCAGCACCAGCACGCCCTGCGGCTTGATGGGGTGGTAGGGTGCCAGGTTCTCGCCGCTGCCACCCTGGGTGCCGTCCTGGTAGGCCTCCCAGACGCCGTCCCGGGTGGTCCAGGTGATGCAGATGTGGTGCCACTTGCCGTCGTTGATCACGAAGGGCAGCTTGGCCACCTGGGCAGGAGGCGGGGACAGCTCAGGGCCAGCCCTCTCCACTAACAGCTGCCCCTCTTCCTCTCTGGACTGACGGTGGCCCACCCACGGCAGTCACCGAATTCCCCTGGCACCTGCCTTCCAGACCCTGCACCTGCACAGAGGCGAGAACGGAGCTTCCCATCTGCTGCCCAGCCCGGGTTTTAGCCATTCAGGACCCGCGCGGGGCGGGAGGCAGGAGGATTTGAAAGCTGGCAGCTAATCCAAGGCTACCGGGGTTGAGCCAGAGCCGAGTTCGCTAGAAGGAGGGTGTCCTTGGCTGCACCTGGCCTCCTTCCCAGAGCGGGGAGCTGTGTGGGCTACGTCTGGACGAGGGGAGAGCTCTGCACCCTCACTGCCCCTGAGGGCCCCAACCACAGCAGAGCCAAGCCAGGCCCGGGGCCAGTTGGTGGCGGAGGGGCCCAGGCCTCACGTCAGCAGGACGGAGAACGGCCCTGTGACCCACCCCCACCCAGGGGCTTCTGTCCCGGAAGGTCCTAGCTCTGCCTGTTCCGGAGCACAGGGGGTGCCGGCCCCCCTTGTGGCCCTGCCCCTCCCCCGTCCCGCCCAGCAGGAGCTCTCCCGGGGCCCGCGTGGTGTCCAGGTGGAACCTTGTCGTTGATGAGGATTTCCATGGGGTTGTTGCCCCACTCGATGAGCACCAGCTCGTTGGCCTGGCCAGGCACGGCGTAGGAGAAGGGCGTGCCCACCCCCGGGGCTGCGCTGGACTTGAGCCACATGCACACGGTGAAGGCGTACATCTCCGGCAGGCTCTTCTTCACCTTGGCGTACATGTAGTTGGTCCGCAGCGGGAACGTGAGCTGGAACTTGTCTCCGGGGCGGCTGTCTTTCTGACCTGCGGGGACAGGTGCACCTGACAACGTGCTTCCTGCTGCCCGAGTCCCTGCAGTCCCCGCCAGACCCTGGGACGCACCCGGGGCAGGCTCCGTCCTGTGGATGCACACGGAGTGACTCACAGAGGCCAGGCCACAGAGCCAGCAGGCCATGAAGCTGACCCAAGGTCTCCACACCCAGCTTGGGCTGGCTCTGCTCCCACATGGTGTGGTACCTTGGAGAGATGGGGGTGCAGCGCGGGGTGGGCTGTCAGCACCTGCACCTGGCCATGAGGTGGGCACCAGCAGAAATGGGGCCGGCCAGCCAGCGCACACCCTGTCCACCACCTCGGAAGGAAGGAGGCCAGGTCCTCTCGGAGCCGTCCCTCTGGGGGGCTGCCCTGGTTCTGGGATGTGGCGGGGCTCTCTACAGCCTCCCCAGGCGCTTCCTGGGTGCCTCTCTTAGATTCCCTCCCCGACGGCCAGGCCCCTTCCCCATCGGCCTGGACGGGCTGCAGCCCGGTCACTCACCTGCTTCCTGTTCATCCGTCAGGAGCAAGGGCTCCTCCCCCACCTCCTGCTCCTCCAGGGCCCCTGCCTGGAGCCCTGCAGCCGGGGCAGGGGACAGAGAAGCAGCCCCCTGCCTGGAGCCAGGCCCCAGAGAATCACCCCGCCCCAGGGCCCCAGGGGGGCACCTTGGAGCCAGAGCCCCGGAAGGCTTCAGGAGAACGCACACGTTCGGGGTGAGTGTGCGTCTCCTGGAAACCTGGGTCCTGGGCTGACAGCATCCCCTGGTGCTTGTCCAGCTTCCTGCCTGCCAGCCACCATCTCCAGAAACAAGGGACCCCCCCCCTCTTCTGTGCACTTTGGGTGGGGTGACTGATGCCAAGCAAAACACTCTCATCAGCAGTGGGCACTGAAACCAGGCCCGGAGCCCAGGAACACACAACCTGGCCGGTTCCTGGGTGTCCAGGAGGGACCAGTGCCCCTGGCTGTGACCCCCCCCCCTTCCTGAAAGTCAGGTGCTGGGGCGCAGAGCAGCGCCTGACGCCTGCGCTCAGCCCCTCCCCACTGCCCCCTGCAACTGGGGCCTGGGCAGGGGCAGCCCCTGACCCCTCCTTGCAGGTTTCGCTTTCCTGCATCTCCCCCACCCCGTTCCCGCTCCCCCTCCCTCCCAGGTCTCGGTCTCTCTCTCTCCCTTTCTCTCTCTCTCCCTCTCTCGATCCCTTTCCAGTTACATAACGCGCCTTAAGATGGCACTGTTGAAATCCGGCCGGCACATTTTGCGGTCCGAGCAGGGTCACGTGGCTCGGCTGCGAGCGAGGAGCGCCCCCCGCCCCCCTCCTTTTACAACCTCGTTTGATTCCTGCGACTTCGGGGCAGAGCCTTCCGAGCTCCGCGCCGCGCCCGGGCCCCGCGGCCAGAGCAGGCGGGCAGGAAGCGCGGGGGCGCGAGGCGCCAGGGCGGCCTCGGGCCACTCCGCGGGGAAGACCGCCGGGCGACAGCCCAGGAGCGCGCCGGGGGTGCTGGGGAGCGGGGACGAAGCCCTCTCCGCGGCCCCTCGGGCCAGGCCCCTCGGAGCCCTCCCCAGCGGCTCTCCGGTGCGGAGGGACGCGCGCCGGACGCGGGCTCCCTGACCCCAGGCGGGTCCGGGCGGCCACAGCGAGTGCGGAAAGTTACTATAAAGACGAAGCGTCTCAGCCCCGCGCAATCCAGACGCCGTGCGGGGTCGCCCTCACCGGCGGGGGGAGGCACCACGCAACGCCTTCCAGCGCCCGGCTTCCCTTCGGGGAGGACGTCCCCAGCGCAGCGGCCGGGCGCCCAGAGCCTGTGCAGGGTCCCGGGCGCGCGCGCGCAGGCAGCCCCTACCTTTCTCCAGCTCGCTGATGCGCTGGTGCAGCGCGCTCAGGGCGCTCTCGATCTTGACTCGCTCCTCCGTGTCGTTCTTGGGCGCCCCCCTGCCCTCTTCCAGGGCGTTCACGCGGGACAGCACCTGGCGCTCCAGGTCATCCATCTGGCTTTGCAGCAGATCGCGGAGGCTGTTGGCCTGGCTGGAGGAATTGAGGCGGCTGTACTGCTGCGGGCGCAAGGGCGGGGAAACCGGTTACGCGGGCAGCCGGGCCGTGCCCGGAGGCCCTCAGGGCGCCTGCGGGGGCGGCCCGGCCCCGAGCTCGCGCGAGGGGCCGCGCGCGGGGGCCCCGCAGGCTCTGGCAGCCGGGGCGAGGCGGGGCGGGGGTGGGGGGCGCCCCGCCGGGGCGGGAGTCGGGGCGGGGGCGGGCGGGGGTCGGCGCGGGGCGCGGACCTCGAGGTTCTCCAGGCGGGTTTTGAGCGACTGCAAAGTTTGCCCGAGTTGGCTGAGCGTCTCCGCGGCTGGCGTCCGGGACAGGTCGCCCATGGTGTTCTTGCCGGAGCCGGGCTGCTTGCGGCCGCCGGCCGCCCTGGCCTCGCCCGCGCCGGCGCCGGCGCCCGTGTCCAGCGTGCTCTGGCTCTCGCAGCGGCCCAGCTTGGTGGTCAGCTCGCGGATGGTCTCCTTCTGGCTCAGGATGGTCTCCTTCTGCCGCAGCACGGTCTCGCGGAGCTGCAGCACGCTGCTTCGCAGCTCCTCGGAGCCGCCGGTGGCCACGGACGCGGCGCACATGTCGGCGTCCACCGGCACCGAGGTGCAGATGAAGCGCGTCGGTCCGAAATCCTGGGCCCCGCTGCCCAGCAGGCAGAGGGCGAGCAGCGCACAGGTGCGCGCGGCACGGCCGGCCGGCATGGCTGCGGGCACTCCGGGCTGCGGGCCCGGCGCGGCGCGGCGCGGCTGGGGCTCGGCTGCGGCCGGGAGCGGCTGGGGCGGTCGCTCCGCTGGCGGCCCGCGCTCTGGGCGCCGCGCGATCCGCACCGCCGCGCTGTCCGACCCCGACTGCCGCCTGCGCTGCGGAGCCCGCGCCTTTTATGCCGCCGCGGGAGGGGCCTCGGCGCGGCCGACGTCAGCGGGGGAGGAATCCCGCTTTAATTGTCTGAGGCCCAGGCCCCCGGAGCGGCGGGGGTCGCACGCGATGGCGGCTGGGGCCTCCTGAGCCCGCCCCCTCCCGCCCCTCAGGTCGCTCCCGCGCTGTCGCCCCCCCCCCCGCCCCCGGCCCGCGCCGCTTCCCCGAAGGCTCTGAGCGCCCAGAGTTGGGGAGGAGAGGGAGTGGTCAAGGATGGCCACCTGCGAGGTTGTACCCGAAAGTCCGACGGGAGATGGCATTCGGCTGCACCGAGCGCCCCGCGGAGCCCGGGTCCCCAAGGACGCAAACTGTCCATGCCCGCGTGGCCGCTGCGCGCAGTGGGGCCTCGCGTCTCCGGCCCGTCCAGGGAAGGGTCGGCGGGGCAGCTCCACATTTCTCTGGGGTCTGTGGGGGATCGGGCCTTCCCGCGCCCACCCGCCCCTGGGGGCGCCGTGCCCGCGCTGTGCGGGAGGGGCGCGCTGCTTCTCGGAGGCCGCCCTGGCAGAGCGAGCCCTTCCTGTGGGCGGAGCGGGCTCGGTTCCGGGCAGACGCGGCCGCCGGTGCCCAACTGTCCCTTCGGGCCGGGCGGGGGCGGGGAGCCCGCGGCTCTCCCTGAGCCCGGCCCGCAGACCGAGGCGCGGGTGCACTCGGTCGGGGTTCGGTCCCCACCGAGGCCCAGCGCCGAGGGGCTCCCAGAGGCTGGCAGGCAGCGTCTCCGGAGCCCAGCGCATCACTCGCACACCCACACTCGCGCCTTTTTCCTGGACAGCGGTGGCGGTGCCGCGGGACTTGGCAGCCCGGAGACCAGCCCGAGAGGGGAGCCCGGACCGGGGCCAAAGCGGCTGCCCCGGGGGCATCGCGGTCGGAGCCGAAGGCGCCTCGGAAATGGGCCCGTCTTCCCTGTACGGAGACGGAAGCTGAGGCACTGAGACCCCAAAGTCGGGCTCAGGGAAGCAGAGCGCCCCCGGGCCACAGCTTGGGGGCCTGGGTCCAGCCGCCTTCTGGAGGTCGCGATGGGCCGGGTGGGGGGCGAGCGGTGGTCCTTACCCGGAGAGACACCCCCCCCCCCGCAGCTCCCGGGTGCAGGGACAGGCGTCTGCCGCGCGGTGGGAGGGAAACCGCGACCTTCCTCCCGCTCCGCTGCTTCCCGCCAACCCCTGCTCCCGGCACTCCGGCCGCCCGAGCTCCGGCTAGTCCTGGGTGGCTAGGCTGTGCGGGCCCTGCACGTCCCGCGAGCCCTTCGGTCGCCGCTTCCGGGCGCCAGAGGGACCCCGCAGCCCGCACGCGGCAGTCCTTGGCTCTGCGCGGGTGGGTTGCGGGTTCCCGCCCCCGCCCGCTCCGCTCGCGCCAGGCGCGCGCACTCTTGGCCCCAGGGGCCAGGGGCGCGCGGCAGCTCCTCCGGACTCGGGGACCCCTCCCCGCCCCAAGGCTTCGGCGACCCGGCCCTCCTCCCTCTCTCGTCCGGCCCGGACGGAGGCGGTTCCGGACCTGGCGCTAGAGAGACCATCCCAGCCGAGGGCGCGTGGATGCACCAGTTGCGCCAGGCCCTCCCGGGGATGCGGGAATCCTTAGCCAGGCCTCGGCACCTCGGCGCTTGGGCCAGGGGTAGCGGTCACCCCTCTGCAGAGGATGGGCGCCGTACGCGGGGCGGGGGGCCTCTGGGACGCGTTGAGCCGGGAGGGACCCCATCACCATCATCACAGTCAGGGCGCGGGAGGGAACCTGGCGGTCCGGTCTGCAGCTGCCGTGGTCCGCCAGGAGGCGCTGTGTGGGACACCTGCGGGCCGTGGTACTCTGCGGGGCCGCTCGCGCCGCAGGCCCCCTCCCCTTTGACCACCCCCCCCCCGCCGCCGCCGCCGTCGCCGCCGTCGCCGGCTGCAGATCTTTTTGAGGGCCCCGGGAGGGTGGGGAATCCACCCTGGGCCTGTAGGGGCCCCTGTGCCTCCCTAGTGCTTTGGAAGCCGAGGGGCCCACCCTGCCCGCAGCCATTAGAGGGGAACCCCATTCACAAGGAAGGGGTGGGGGGTGCAGGGCTTCCTCGAGTGTGGACACCAGGGACCCCCCCCAGGTCCGTGCATAGCAGCGGAGGGGAGGGGAAGGAAGTTTGTGAAAGCTCCCACCTGGGGCAGTCTGCAGCCACCTGTGGCCCTGTGAGCACTCAGCCCTCCGAAGCTGAGCATGAGAGGAATGAGACAGTCGGACCAGAGGCGACTCGGCATTTAGCGCCCTCGTCTTTAACATGATTGATCTGATTCTTTTTTTTTTTTTTTTTTTTTTTGACAGGCAGAGTGGACAGTGAGAGAGACAGAGAGAAAGGTCTTCCTTTGCCATTGGTTCACCCTCCAATGGCCGGCGCACTGTGCTGATCCGAAGCCAGGAGCCAGGTGCTTCCTCCTGTTCTCCCATGGGGTGCAGGGCCCAAGCACTTGGGCCATCCTCCACTGCACTCCCTGGCTACAGCAGAGAGCTGGCCTGGAAGAGGGGCAACCGGGACAGAATCCGGCGCCCCGACCGGGACTAGAACCCGGTGTGCCGGCGCCGCTAGGCGGAGGATTAGCCTAGTGAGCCATGGCCCTTGATTTGATTCTAACTTACATAATTTCAGTGTTACTGATGGCCATCTGGCAATCAGCTTGGAAACTGGAAAACTGAATAATCGGCTGGCCCCGGCGGCTGGGCACGTGGCTGGCGGAAGAGGATGGAGGGGCCTCGGGAGGTTAGACCTGGTTGGGGGAGGCCAAGGGGCAGGTGGCAAAGGGCAGCCTGGGGTTCCCTGGCTGGTGGTCAGTGCGGATGCAAGAGGGCCGGATAGAGACGACCTCACTGCCCGCCAAGGACGGTTCCCCATGGGCAGTGAGAACCCAGGCAGGGTTGTGCCTATGCCAGGGGCAGGTGCTGTGCCCAGGACGGGTGCTGTGCCGGGGGCAGGTGCTGTGCCCAGGACGGGTGCTGTGCCAGGGGGGAGAACCTCCTTCACCCTGCGGCGTCTCCAGGACTTGTTCTCTCCCAGGGCCAGGCCAGGAGCTTCTCTCGGGTGGGCATGGGGAGGATCAACAGGGGGCCCTAGCCCCCCTCCACTTGGCTCCAGGATGAGACGGCTGCCCCTGCAGGGTGAGGGCAAGAACAGGCAGGGGCGAGGCTGAGCAGGAGCCCTCGGTAGTTGCAGCCCCCAGCCATGGTGCGCACAGCAGAGGGCCAAGCACGACACACCCCCCCACCCAGGACACCCGGTGGACCCCCCCCCCCGCGCCTGCAGTGTGGCAGCGTGGGGGACAGTCCCTGCAGCACTCACGGTGGACCTGGGGCCTGTGGGGGGCAGTGCTGGGGCCTGTGGGGGGCAGTGCTGGGGTCTGTGGGGGCAGTGCTGGGGTCTGTGGGGGGCAGTGCTGGGGTCTGTGGGGGGCGGTCCCTGCAGCACTCACAGTGGACCTGGGGTCTGTGGGGGGCAGTGCTGGGGTCTGTGGGGGCAGTGCTGGGGCCTGTGGGGGGCAGTGCTGGGGTCTGTGGGGGGCAGTGCTGGGGTCTGTGGGGGGCAGTGCCTGCAGCACTCACGGTGGACCTGGGGTCTCTGCCTTCCCAGCAGCCTCCAGTGCTAGCCGTTGCCGTCTCTGTCGGGTGCCCGCATGGCCGCTGGTCGTGCTGTCCAGGTGCTCTGGGGCTCTGCCTATGTGGGCTGTTGGATGCTTCACGTGGGGCGTGGGGGGGAGGCGGTACCCATAGGAGCAGAGAGGGCCCTGGCAGCCAGGCCGTGTGCCCCTCACCGCGGGAGCTCCCCGGGCCCAGGGGGGTGGGCGTGGGGCTGCTCTGGCCTCTGAGTTGACCTCAGCCCACCGGTGCCTCTGCGTCACTCTGCTGACAAGCCAGCCCGCCAGCTCTGCGTGGCAGCTGCTGCTAGGGGAGGCGCCCGGCCTGAGCCTTCCCCTCCGTCCGTCCCCAGACAGCCCTGCCTTGGTCACCGGAGCTCGCAGACGCGCGCCGCCCCTCCTTGAGACCCTCCTGTCCTCATGCGTCCGTTTGGTCTTTAAGACGTAGCTGGCCACTGTCCTCCCTCACAGAGAAGGGGCCCACAGGAAGCCCCTAGAGGCTCGAACCCTGGCCATCCTACACGGTGCCCAGCACAGGAGCCCCTGCAGGGCAAGGAGCTGAGACCAGCCAGGCTGGCCGACCCACGCCTGGTGTGCCAGCAGCTCCTGCCTCAGCGCAGGGCGCGGAGACCCCAGCTGCAGGGGACCTGGCCGGCAGTGGGAGCCAGCTGGCTCCTGCCTCCAGATTCCCTGCTCCCAGCCAGGGGTGCCCCCGCTGCCCGGGCTGCCTCCCCCCCCCCCCAGCCAGCCCGGGGAAGCCCCGCCCAGCTGGCCAGGACCGGGTCCTGGGTGGTCCTCTCCCCAGCCTGCCCTGGCCTCTTTCAGGGCTGAGCCAGGTTGAACGCAGAGCTTGCGGCTCCTGCTCAGCGTTGACAGGAAAGCCCGAGCCCGCCCGGTCTCCAGGGAGGCCGCCCTCCTTCCTCCCCAGCAAGGCTTCCCGGCACCAGCAGGAGCCTGGTGCTCCGTCGGCAGAGACCAGGCTGGGCCGGGGCTGGGGCCGGGGCACAGAGAACCTGGCAGGTGCAGCACGCCCTCTGCATCTCAGTGCCAGGGCTGGAGATGAGCCCATGGCAGGGAGCTGGGGTCCAGCCGTCCACCACTGACAAGGTGACCCCCAGAGAGGGGTCTGGGAGAGGGGGGGGGCCGGGAGAGGCGGGGTAGAGATGGAGAGCGTTTCACTTTGCCAGGAGCAAAGGGCCAGGCAGGGGCCGCAGGAGGCGTGGGGGAGTCGTGGGTAAAGTGGACAGATTGGGGGACTGACCTCCACTGTGGGCATGGGTTCAGTGGCCAGGGCCTGTTCTGGGGGTCCTGGGGGAACAGAGCAGGGCAGGCTAACAGGCTGTGGAGGGCAGTGAGGAGGGGGTTTCGGCAGGAGCTGGGGACAGAGGGGGCTGACCCGAGGAATCTGGGAGATGAATCTGACAGGGCTCAGTGCAGCCTGGGTGAGCAGTGCAGGAGGGGAGGGACCTGGGAGGCCCCTGGCTCCACTCCTGCTTGGGGCCGGCCCAGAGAGGAGAAGGTGTGGGGGAGGGAGGAGACCTGAGTCCACACAGGGCCCTTGGATTTGGAGTGGGAGGGGCAGGCAGGACCAAGGCCAGGAGGGAGGCCAGGTGAACGCTGGAGCCCACGGAGCATCTGCTGTGGGTTTTTCTTTTTATTCTTTTATTTTATTTATTTCTTTGTTGGAGAGAAGACAGAAAAATCACCCATCTACTGGTTCACTCCTCAAACACCCACAACAGCCAGGGCTGAGCCAGGACAAAGCCCAAAGCCGAGAACTCCATCCCCGTCTCCCACATGGGTGCAGGGGCCCAAGCACTTGGGCCATCTCCTGCTTCCCCAGGCCATTAGCAGGGAGCTGGATCGGAAGTGGAGCAGCTGGGACTTGAACCATTGTCCCTATGGGATGCCAGTATCGCAGGCTGCAGTTTTACCCGCTGTGTCATGTGGGATTTGTAACCTATGTCTCAACCACTAAGCCGCAGGCCCCAGCCGGCCAGGGAGAGAGACCACCAGGGACATGACAACAGGGGGAGATTTGAGGACAGCATCCAGGACTGCTATTTTAGATTTCCTGATCCCTGTACTCAACGATGATGATGACAGTGGGTGCCGGGATGTCCTGGCATGTACCATGAGGCCCCAGCATGTACCAGGACTCCCAGTGTGTTCCAGGGTACCCTGGCATGTATCATGATGCCCTGGTATGTACCACAATGCCCTGGCATGTACCAGGATGCTCCAGCATACACCAGGACATCCAGCGTGTACCATGATGCCCTGGCATACACCAGGATGTGCCAGTGTGTGCCAGGACTCCCAGCATGCATCAGGATGCCCTGGGGTGTACCAGAACTCCCAGTGTGTACCATGATGCCCCAGTGTGCTCCAGGACGCCTGGTGAGTACTGGGACACCCTGGTGTGCACAGGATGCCTGGTGTGTACCGGGATGCCCCGGAGTGTACCAGGATGTGCCAGTGTGTACCAGAACTCCCAGCATGTACCATGATGCCCCAGTGTGCCCCAGGATGCCTGGCGTGTACCGGGACGCCGTCCGTGCTGCTTGCTTTCAGCACTCCTCTTCCCTCCCCTCCCACACGAGCTCACGAGCACAGAAGCCAGGTCTCGCTGGCTCTGGAGCCCCCCCAACACCAGTTTGCATTAATTGGGGTCCCAGGTAGGAGATTCCTTAAGCCAACGGCATCTGCCTGGTGCCGTGGGCGTGGGGACCCTGCCAGCCCGCCGTGTCCTTGCACATCAATTTTACCATCTGCCAAACGTCAGGAGAGGGCATATGAAATATAAAATGAGTTGAGGCATAAAAGTGTTTCAGAATAAAAATGGTATGTACCGGCAAGGGATTACGGTTATTACAAGGTCTGTGCGCAGGTGCCATCACTCATGCCTGGGCGGAAAGAGCCTGGTCTCCTTCCACACGGAGCGGGCGGCCCTCACACCTCCTCCTCTGGGGGCAGCTCCATCGGCACAGGCCTGGGGTGCTGAGCAGTGGGCGGCACGATGATTGACAGGCGTCAGAGCTAACACACCATGCACCTGCACAGGTTGTGTTTTCCAAGGTGTTTCTCCACGCGTCAGCTCATCTGATTTGTAACAAACCTGGGAGGGGGCACGGTCTTATGTTTTGTTTTGCCCATTGTCCAGATGAGCAGTCACGCCTCCCTGTGCGTTGTGCCTTAGCCCAAGTAGTGCAAGACCTGGCCTGAGAGCCGCCCGTCCCTTGGGAGAACGGTCTTCCAGCACCTGCCGTCTGCAGGGCCGCTTCCCAACAGCAGAGACACAAGAGGTTTCCACCTGAGTGTCTCAAAAGTTGATAGATAAAATTTCCTTGGTTTTATGCATTTTTTAAAAAGACTTATTTATTTGAAAGGCAAAGTGACAGAGAGAGGCAGGGGGAAAGAGAAAGCTCTTCTACCTGCTGGTGCACCCCCCGAATGCCTGCATCAGCCAGGGCTGAGTCAGGCTGAAGCCAGGAGCCCGGAGCTCCACCCAGGTCTGCCAGGTGGGCATCGGGGACCCACGTACTGCAGGCATCAGCTGCTGCCTTCCCAGGTTCGTCAGCAGGAAGCCGGGTCGGAAGCGGAGCAGCCAGGACTTGGACCGGCCCGATATGGGACGCGCCTGTCCCGACGGCTTAATCTACTGCACCACAGCGCCCGCCCCGGGGCTCTTGTGTGAGACGCTGGCGTCTGCTGCCTGCACCCACATGAGGCTCTCTGTCAGCTGGCGTCTGAACAGTGCTGCAGGCTCCCAGGGGAGAACCGCAGGGTGTTTCCCAGAGAGCCCCGCGGCTTGTGGCCAACAGTTGGCCACCCTGAACGACTGCCAACGACGACGTGGTGCAGGGGCCGGCCGCCCATTCGCGCACCGGTGTGAATCCGCGGCTCCACTTCTGGTCCAGCCTCTGCTGATCCAGCCCCAGCAATGGACGCCGCCCCAAGTGCTGGGCCCCCGCGCCGATGTGGGAGACCTGGATGGAGCGCCTGGCTCCTGCTTCAGCCTGGCGCAGCCCTGGTTATCACAGCCATTTGGAGAGGGAACCAGCAGATGGAAGTGCTCGCTCGCTCGCTCGCTCTCGCTCTGCTTTTCAAAGAAACAAAAAATGGAATCACTTTTTTAAATGCCGTGGGGGACACCCTCCGTTGGGCGGGAGGGGCGTTGGAGGAGAGCTCTGGGGACTCAGTGTGGGCGACGCCACGCACGCTGTGGGGCTCTGGGCGCCACGCCATCCTGCCGTGAGGTGGCGATGCCCTCGGCAGGACTGGGCCTGCCCAGCGAGGGTGGCCGCGCGGGGGGCAGGGAGCTGGGCCAGACGGTGGGGGTGGTTTGTGGTGCTTCCCCCTCCTCCCTGGAGAAGGCAGGGTGAAGGGGGGCTCCGGGGGTGCGGGTGGGTGTGAGGCAGGAGGAACCTAACTGCTCGGTTAGGAAGAGCGCAGGGCAGGGAAGGGGCGAGGCCTCCTCGGGGCTGTCTTGGGCTGGAAGAGCTGGGCTCCCGGGAAATGCTCACTTCCTGTTCCATTTTCTTCTCTGCAGTAGGAAACTGTGGGAAGCCAGGAGCGAGCCAGCCCCGCCCTCGCCCCGGCCTCCAGCCTCGCCCCCGCCCCGCCCCGCCCCTCCAGCCTCCACGCTCCCCGCCCCCGCCCCTCCAGCCTCCACGCTCCCCGCCCCCGCCCCTCCAGCCTCCACGCTCCCCGCCCCCGCCCCCACCTCTAGCCTCGCCCCCGCCCCGCCCCTCCAGCCTCCACGCTCCCCCGCCCCCGCCCCCGCCCCTCCAGCCTCCACGCTCCCCGCCCCCGCCCCTCCAGCCTCCACGCTCCCCGCCCCCGCCCCCACCTCCAGCCTCGCCCCCGCCCCGCCCCTCCAGCCTCCACGCTCCACGCCCCCCGCCCCTCCAGCCTCCACGCTCCCCGCCCCCGCCCCTCCAGCCTCCACTCTCCAGACCGCCCAGGCAGGGCCCCTGAGGGTCGGTGGTAGCTGGAAGCTCGGCCTTGGCAGTGCCTGGCGCCCTGCTGCCCTCCCAGGAGGGACCTGGCCAGCTGCGCGAAGCCCGTGCCGGGCTCCTCAGCGCCCCAGGTCCCGCCTCCCTCTCCCTTGCTAGCTGTGAGCTCCGTCTGCGCGCCCATCGCCACGAGGGTGTTTGCCAAGTGCTCCCATGGGCCAGGGTGTGCTGGACACCCCCGGAGCAGGCAGAGAGCCCGACCCTGTCTCCACGCAGCGGGAAACGGACCTGAACGAGGGAGGGCAGCAAAGTGCAAGGGGCTGTGTGTGGAGGGCTCCTCACCTCCTCCACCGTGGCCTGCGCGGGCTACAGCCCTCCCCCGGGCGCATCCAGGGAGCCCCGGCCTCTCCGACCCAGCACTGCTCAGCACGGCCTCGTGCCCGCCAAGGATGGGTGTGGGGGCCACGACGGAGCCCACCCTGAGCAGCACCGCGGACAGCCTCCCTCCCTTCCCCTCCACGGCCCTGTGTGCGTGCGGGCAGGTGCTCTGGGGTGGGTCTTGAACCCCCTGGGAGCCCCGCAGGAGTGAGCCCCGTTGTCCCCAGCAGCCAGCGCCCCTGTATGATTTCCTCCTCCTGTCTCACACCCCAGCCTCCCTCCATCCCCTGGACCAGTTCTCAGCCCAAGCACTGCTGTTGAGGAGCCCAGTGACAGCCGGGAAGTGTGGGGCTCACAGCAGGGCCCCCAGACAGCCTGGGGGGTCAGGGAGGGCCCTGCCGGGTGCAGCCCGTGGAAGCCCAGCTCTGAGGCAGGAGTGGGAGCTGGCCTAGGGGCTTGGGGTGGGCCGAGGGGTGGGCGCAGTGGTGGGCGGGGCCTTCTTTGGTTTGAGGTAGTGACTATGGTGACTATGGAGCGATCCCTGGTGAGTGGCGAGTGGGGAAGACGGTGCGGCTACTCTGGTGCCTGCAGTGACCACAGCCAGAAGCCGGGGGTGGGGAGGACACCCCCACAATGTCCAGATCGGCCTGTTGGCCGCTGGCCTCGGGTCAGGCTCAGACACCGCCGCACCGTAGCTCCGACGACACGCGTGCCCGGGGCCTGGGGAGCTGACCATGTGCACCTTCTCTGGTCTCAAAACCTTAGACACGTCACTCACACTCCAGGGTCTTGGTTTCCTGTCTGTGAAATGGGGACTTGAGTCAGGTGGTGACCGGGGAGTCCCACAGTCCACGGTGCTCTCAGGGCAGCGGGGGAGGGGCTGTGGGGGGGGGCTGGCTTCCCGGTGGGCTGTTGCAGGTCCTACACTGCAGCCCTGGAAAGGCGTGGCTGCCCCGTCCAGGGAGGCGCCTGCCTTGCCCCGACCCTCCTAGACCAAGCCAGGAGCTGCCGGGAGGGCGACTGGACGGGACAGAGAGCCGGCTGCCAGGAGGCTGGGCGGGCAGCGCGTGGGCGGCCCTGCCCGTGTGTGGAGGTGCCGCCCCCAGGGGAGCCGGAGGGAATGGGGAGCCCAGGGCTCTTACGCGCAGTGCTGCGGCTGCAGCCCCCCATCCGTGCCCCTCGCCCTCTCCCCACCGCGGCCTGGGTCTCACAGGCAGCCTGTGCTCCCTGTCCTTTCATTTCAGCCCACACTCACGCGGGAGCCTCGGCTTCCCCCCTCCCCCCGTGGCTGCCATTTATAGCCGGCAATAATGGAAAGCGCCCGTTTTGTGCTCGCCGGGCCCGGCCGCCCGACAGAGGCGCCGAGCCCTTTGTTGCAAATAATTAATTTGGTCCCCTATTGCATAACACCCTAAAAAGCTTTCCGGGGCGCGTGCCTGCCGTCTGGACACCGTGAACTCATCAATACTGCATCGCGCCGGGCACTGCTGCTGTGTGGTTTCATTAAAAGTCTAATTTGTGGCTTAAATCTGCAGTGTTCCCTTTGACAGGGCGGGGGTGAAGCCTGGGAGGACAGGCTGGGAGGGGAGGCTGGTGAGTCCGCCTGGGGGAGGGGGAATCCCAGGCCCCAGGGGAGGGAGGGCCTTCCCGGCTGGAGCGGCCCGCCCCTCTCTGATTGGCCGGCAGGCCGCTCCTGTTGCTGGAGGGAGGGCACAGGGACCATTCACAGAAATCTGGCTGCAGCTTGCAGGAGGAGGAGGAGGAGCAGGAGGAGGAGGAGGAGGGCTGGGTGCAGTGGGGAAGGCTTCGTCCCTGAGCACGCAGGGTGGGGAGCAGATCCACTGACTGTGTGGCCCCGGGCGAGATGCCTGCCCTCTCTGGGGGCGGGTCACATCCACTGTCCCCTAAAGCTGTGAGATGACTGCCACCAGAGTGTGGGGGAGGGGCTTGGCTGGTTCCTCCCTCCCGGTCAGTGTGACCGTGGGGCGGGCTGCCCTGCTGATGGACTGAACAGCAGACCCCAGGGCCCCTGCTGGGGGGATCCAGGGGGCCTCTCCAGGCCTTGCCCCTGAGGGTGGGGCGAGGGGGCTGGCTCGCAGACCCAGGCCTGGGCTTTCCCTTTCACTCGGGCGCGTGTGGAGGGGTGTGTGCCCCTCTGCACTGGGCAGCAGCGGTTGGAGGCGCGGCCCCTCCCGGCCAGCCTCTGTGGCCCGTGCTCTCCTACAGGGTGATTACGCTAAGCCTCATGGGGCCAGCTGGAGAGAGAGGACAGATTGCTTTGTGACATTGATTTGCGGCCGTGGCATTTAGAGCTCGCCCTCGGGTGCGGCCGTGGCGGGGGTGGCTGCGTGGGCAGCCTCCCGTCCGCTCCCGCACAGGGGCTCTCAGGGGGCCCCAGCAGGCGTCTCACAGCCGGGCCCCGCAGCCGGCCTCCCCTGTGCCACCCGCCTCAGCTCCTCCTGTCAGAGTTCCCGGTGCCCTGACTGCCCACGGGGGACCAGGGGCCGGGGCTGGGGTCAGGGGGTCTTAGAGGGGCATGTGGGGGCCGAGCCAGCCCTCCCTGGGCCAGAGGCCCTCTTCAGGGCTATGTAGCTCAGATGTGGTGACACAGCCCGGGGGGGACTCACAGCCGGGGCCGCCCAGGCCGCTGCCACCTCTCAGAACGGTGCACTCGGCGTGGACACCCAGGCCACAGAAAGATGGCAGCCCAGGGTGGGGTGGGGGTGGGGCTGCCGCATTTCACAGCTCGGCCTCACTGCTGCCCTGGAGACCAAGACTCGGCCCAAGGGCTGCGGTGGCTTCCCACCTGCTTCCAAGCCCTCCTTGGCTATCGAACACCCCAAAAACTGTTTGAAGGAGTGCTGCAGAAACCCCTGTGGGGGCCCCTTGCCAGACACCCAGGGCTGTCGGGAAACCGGTGCTCATTGCGAGGCGCAGAGCAGAGCCGGGCAGCCTCCGCTCGCTCCCCGCACCCCCAGGCAGAGCGCTCAGAGACGGGGAGGAGGGAGCAGCGCGCGGGCGGCTCGGTGTGGGCATGGCTGGTCCTCTCTGGGCGGTCAGGCCTGGGGGCCGCGTGGGTCCTCTGTCTGGGTCTCAGGGTGGTCGGGTGTGGGTGTCCGTGTGCTCACGCCCTGTGCAGCTCTCCGGGTGGAGGCTGGCTTTGCATTCACCTCGGGGGCGTTCCCAGGGTCTCCAGTTCAGGTCTCTCCTCTCAGATGCCTCCCTTAATGCTGCCGAGGAACTGTGGGCCCAGCGAGAGGTGGGGGCTTCTCCCAGGTGAACACCACAGGCCCTGGGGGTAAGGGGCTTGACTTCATCTTCCAGCCCCACCCCCAGACAGGACGAGTGGGGGCTGTCCGAGGGGCAGCCTCAGCATCTGCCTGGGCTGTGTGACCTTGGACAGCGGCCATCAGCTCCGGCCCCCGCTGGGGCTGAATCAGCACACAGAGTGAAACTGGCTGGCGCTCCGGCCTTCCCTGCCCAGGGCGTCCAGGGAGGGGGTGGGGATGGGGCTGAGCTTAGGGGATCTTCAGGCCCAGCGGGGCGGCCTGAAGAGTGGATTAAACGTTGCATCGTGATGTGACGGTGTTAACTGTCTGTGTGACACACACTCCAGCGCCTTCCCAGGCTCCAGCACCCCCAGCCCGGCGGCCCCAGTCCTCTCCCGGGATCCCTGCAGGCCCGCGTTGCTCTGAGCAAGGCTGCACAAACGTGGGTGCCACGGGGCCCCTGGACAAGGAGGCTTCCTCCTCTTTCCCCGTCATGACAGCCCCGGCAGAGGGGCCCCAGCCTCCCTGTGCCAGCAGCTCCTCCGAGCTGTTGGCGCCCCGGCCTTCTGGAGTGCTCTGGGAGAGGTGAGTCCGGCCACAGAGACTTCCAGATGGAGTCCTTGCCCGTGGCCCTGTGCCACTGGCAGCCACGTGAAGCATTTGGCAATGACAGACCACGGGACAGCTGGGGCGCTGGCGGCAGGGGAGTCGGCCAGAGCACTCGCCACTGAATGTGCAGGTCCCAGGCTCAGGTCTCCCTGCCGGCGTGGAACAGCAAGGTCAGCGTGGCCCACTGTGGCCATGGCAGGTGCAGCGTCAGGCCGCATGCTGCCTCTTCGCAGTCCCCACCCACACGGGAGGCCCTGCCCGGCTCTCCAGAGGCCACGATCCGTGGGGCTGACCCAGGCTTCTCCATTGTTTTGAAAGCGTTCTGCTGCTATGTCCACAGAGGGACATAAATAACGGCAACCACTCGGCCGTCAGGAGTGCGCGCCGTTCCCGCCTGAGCGCCCTGGCACTCTGTGAGCCGGCCCTCGCCAGCCAAGTCGGGCAGAGGCGAGAGAAGCCGCCACGCTGGGCTTCTGGGTCAGACACCTCTCATCCTCCGGCTGCGGAGAGCTGGGTGTGGGAGGTTGGCAGCGCGGTGTACCTCAGCCTGGGTACCCGGAGGAGTGGGGCAGGTCCACCCTGGGTGGAGCTCAGACCCGTGGCCAGGTGGGTGGCAGGTGACACGTCACCGTTCTCCTCCCACACCCACCCCTGCGGGGCTGGCAGGCCGGCCGCTCTCAGCTCTGTCCACGCAGGTGGTCAGGGTGAGGCCCACTGTGCCAGCACCACCATCACCCCCACCCCCGGCCTGTGAGGTCTCCTATCCCCTGCCCCCAGCCAGACGGGGCCCCTGTGCCAGCACCACCATCGCCCCCACCCCCGGCCTGTGAGGTCTCCTATCCCCTGCCCCCAGCCAGACGGGGCCCCGGGCTGCCTGACCCGATCTCAGGGTTTAACTTCTGGCTGGAGGGACCCCCACTGCTTCGCACAGGAGTCAGAGACAGAGGGCTGGATTCCCTGGAGGGGAGGCCGGACTCTGAGGGCGCTCAGAGGGTGCCCAGGCCATGTCTCTGACCGAGGCTCCTGGCCCTGAGCCTCCGTCTCCCTTCCTTGGAAACTGCTCCGGGCGCTCTCCTCTGCTGCTTTCCTTCTTAGTACACTTCTGAAACCAAAGCATCCAGCCGAGACAAACCGCCGAGGCCGCTCGCTGCGCGGGACTTTGTGGTGTGACTGTGGCCCACACAACCATGCTCCCGGCCAGGGAGGAGCTGAGCCCGGGAAGGGGTGGGCAGACCCCCGGGGAGGAGCTGAGCCCAGGGAATGGGTGGGCAGACCCCCGGGGAGGAGCTGAGCCCAGGCACGGGTGGGCAGACCCCCGGGGAGGAGCTGAGCCCGGGGAATGGGTGGGCAGACCCCCAGGAGGAGCTGAGCCCGGGCACGGGTGGCCACCCCCAGGAGGAGCTGAGCTTGGGCACGGGTGGGCAGACCCCCGGGAGGAGCTGAGCCCGGGTACGGGTGGGCAGACCCCCGGGAGGAGCTGAGCCCGGGGAATGGGTGAGCAGACCCCCGGGGAGGAGCTGAGCCCAGGCACGGGTGGCCACCCCCAGGAGGAGCTGAGCCCGGGCATGGGGTAGGAGGCACAGGTAGGCAGAAGAAGGCACAGGAGACCCGAGTCAGGAAACTTGGGGAAGAGCCTTCTTGGCGGGGGTGCTGCCCAGGACGCCTGGAGCCATCCCAGGATCGCAGCTGTCCTGGGAAGTAGGTGGCCGGCCCTGGGACAGGAGGGAGCCGAGGAGTTGCCCAGGACAGGTCAAACGTCTCCCCGACCCTACTTCCCCCCCATGCTAAGGTGGGGGTGAGCTCCGCACCCTCCCGCCCCTCCTGCGGGCGGCCACAGGCAGCCCAAGGACGAGCCCTGAGAGGCAGGCTGCAGGCCAGCGTAGGCAGAGCCGCCGGCTGGGGCCTGCGCTGCCCAGTGCCCTTCCCGGGAGCTGAGAGTGCTCCGCTCCCATCTCCCTGGCGTGTTTAATTGGTCTTCGCCAGGGCCGCTGGCACTGACCTACATGTCCCCGGTCCCCGAGTGTCCACCCTGATGGCTCTTCTACCTCCAGGCGCCACCTCGGCTGCTCTAGTTCCACCACACAAGGTCAGGCTGGCTAAGGAGTGGGAGCAGGAGGGGCCATCCGGCAGCGGGCACCCCACAGGGCGGTTCCCCCCGACCCTGGCCTTGGGCACTGAGACCCGGGGGGCCCAGAAGACAGAGCAGCAGGCGATGGCCGTGGAGCCCCTCCCCGATGCCGAGTCCTTGGTGGGTCGAGGAGGGGCAGGGGTCTCTGGGGATGGCCCCCACCTGCCAGGTGGCTCCCCTGGGTGAGGCACACTTGCTCTGTGTGTGCCAGCGCCGAGTGAGAGCGTCTGCCCTGCTGTCACCTTCGTCTGCGCAGCGGGGACGGGCGCTCACAGGTGCAGGGCGCTGGACTCCCATGTGCGGTGGAGAGCGCTGAGGTCAGAGTGGCCAGGGGCCTGGCCTCAGGTCCAGAGCTGGTCCAGGCAGGCCCAGGACTCACCTGCCTGACCCCGTGTCCCGTCCCTCTCCTAGGCTCAGTGTGCACAGGTGGCCACGTGGCCGGCAGCTCTGTCCCTGGGGGAGACCCCTCCACGGGGCCACTCTGCTCTCGGCTCTGGGCAGCCGAGTGTGCGCTGGGGCTATGGCAGGTTCCAGCCTGTTGATTCAGACCTCATGGGCAGGGTCTGCTGGGGAAGCAGGGGCCTGACTTTCCTGGCGATGGATCAGCCTCCTGCAGGCTGAAGGGGCCTCGCGGGGGCAGTTCCCACAGGCCCGAGGCCCCGCTGCCTGGAAGACGGAGCTGGGAAAGGGCTGGGAGGGGCATCGATGGCTTTGTCTTTTAAAATGAGGCTTTCGCTAAATCTTACAGACAGAGTGGCCCGATAGCAGAGGTCTGGCGGAGGTCGGGCCGTGACGCCAGCGGCCGTGGCCCCTCCTGCCTGGAACCCCCACCCCGCCCCGCTCCCCGTGGCTTCCCCTCTGCTCTGCTCCACATCTCTGCAAGCAGACGAGCGTGAAGCTGCCCGGTGTGGCTGCATCAATAATAGAACTGAAGTCACCCCGGCTACAAACGTTCTCCTTATGAATATTTTACGTCCTGTCTTTAGGACACATGGGGGCCCTGGCGGGAGAGTGGAAGCAAACCCAGCTGTGGGCCCGGAGGTGCAGGAAGGGCTGGGCCCGGGGGTTCCTCTGCTCTCCTCAAGCCCGCCCACTCCGCGGGACGTCCCTGGCAGACGCACGCGGGAGCGACAGACTGGAAGCCAGGAGCCGCTTGGGGATGCTTGGCACAGCCACCACCGATGAATGCAATTATGGGTAAGCGAGGCTTGGGGTTCTCGCGGTCCTGGCTCGCAGCGGGACCCCCACCCTGAGTGGACGCCACGTGGGGAGGGAGCAGCACCTGAGCAAGGGTGCGGAGCACTTGAGTGGCAGCGCTGCCGGTTCAGAACACCTGGCGGAGCGGCTGCGCCTTCCTGAGGACACGGCGCCGCCCAGATCCAGCAAAGGAGCTGGCAAGAGCCGCAGAACCGTCTGGAAGCCTTCTCTGCTCCCAGCATGCCCTTCTCCTGGAAGACGGGGCAAGCGGGCCACAGCAGCCCGAGTGAGCCCTACTCTGCAGCCCTCAGGGAAGTGGGGGGGGCCCTGACTTGGCAGGGGTGGGCCCCGCTCTGCAGCCCCCAGGGAAGTGGGGGGGTCCTGACTTGGCAGGGGTGGGCCCCGCTCTGCAGCCCCCAGGGAAGTGGGGGGGTCCTGACTTGGCAGGGGTGGGTCCCGCTCTGCAGCCCCCAGGGAAGTGTGGGGGGTCCTGACTTGGCAGGGGTGGGCCCCGCTCTGCAGCCCCCAGGGAAGTGTGGGGGGCCCTGACTTGGCAGGGGTGGGCCCCGCTCTGCAGCCCCCAGGGAAGTGTGGGGGGCCCTGACTTGGCAGGGGTGGGCCCCGCTCTGCAGCCCCCAGGGAAGTGTGGGGGGCCCTGACTTGGCAGGGGTGGGCCCCGCTCTGCAGCCCCCAGGGAAGTGTGGGGGGCCCTGACTTGGCAGGGGTGGGCCCCGCTCTGCAGCCCCCAGGGAAGTGGGGGGGGTCCTGACTTGGCAGGGGTGGGCCCCGCTCTGCAGCCCCCAGGGAAGTGGGGGGGTCCTGACTTGGCAGGGGTGGGTCCCGCTCTGCAGCCCCCAGGGAAGTGTGGGGGGTCCTGACTTGGCAGGGGTGGGCCCCGCTCTGCAGCCCCCAGGGAAGTGGGGGGGGGTCCTGACTTGGCAGGGGTGGGTCCCGCTCTGCAGCCCCCAGGGAAGTGGGGGGGTCCTGACTTGGCAGGGGTGGGCCCCGCTCTGCAGCCCCCAGGGAAGTGGGGGGGGTCCTGACTTGGCAGGGGTGGGCCCTGAGCCTACAGGGGCTCCATGGCTCGGGTCTCAGCTTGGCCTCTCTGCCGGACAGCAGCCTGGCGGGCCTACAGGGTTTCCCTGGACTGAGCACGGGGCCCTAGTGAGGGCCGCCTGCCCCCCGGGAGGGGCCGCAGCTTCCCCTGGGCTCAGCAGAGCCCTCAGGCACGTTGGTGTAGGGCCCAGCTGGTGGCAGGCAGGGGTCCAGGCTGCTCTCTTTCCATCACAGGTTGACACCCAGGAGATGCTGTGACGTGGGGGATGGGTGAGGGGATAGATGGGTGGGAGGTGGCCCTCTGACATGGGACACAGGCATCCTAAGTAGCAGTTTAACCCACTGCACCCTGTTTTAATTTTTAAAAAAATATTGATTTATTTGTTGAAAGGCAGAGTTACAGAGAGAGGTTGGCGGGGAGACAGACGACAGAAATCCATCTTCTGGGCCACTCCTCAAATGACCGCAATGGCCAGGGCTGGCCCGGGCTGTAGCTGGGGTCAGGAAGGCGATCGGGTCCCCCCGCGGGTGGCAGGGACCCCAGTACTGGAGCCGTCCCCTCTGCTGCCCAGGGTGGGCGTCAGCAGGACGCTGGGGTCAGGAGCTGGAGCCCTGGTGTGGGACGCGGGGTCCCAGCTTCCAGGTTGGGCACTGCCCCGGTCTACGTGTTTTTGTTTTATTTATTGCTTGTTTTTAACTCGGAAGATGTAAGAGGAAAAATCATGAAATGTTTTTGTTTCTCTATGATTGGGCAAACTCTTAAAATATTAAGTTATTGATTAATAATTGATTAAAACTCATCTCTGTGGGAGCCAATCACCAGTTGGCAGGCTCTCTTTAAACTTTTAGGGCCTTTTAGCTCCCGTGGCCGCCTAACCTTTCTCTTGTCTGGTCCACTCAGGGCGGCAGGCGTTCTGAGTCTGTGGACTGGGGACGGCGGGCAGTGCTTCTGCCGGGTCAACGGTGGCCGGCGAGGCCGCTCTGAGGATGGAGAGGGGGGCCACAGCGTCCGGGAGGGGTGAGAGGCGTGGGGAGGAAGGGCCGTGCTCTGTTTTTTAGAGATGTATTTATTTGAGAGGCAAACTTATAGACAGCGGCGGAGGCAGAGAGAGAGAGAGAGAGAGAGAGAGAGAGAGACGGTCTTCCATCCGCTGGTTCACTCCCCAGATGGCCGCAATGGCCAGAGCTGCGCTGATCGGAAGCCAGGAGCCAGGAGCTTCTTCTGGATCTCCCGCACAGGTGCAGGGCCCCAAGCACTTGGGCCGTCTTCTACTGCATTCCCAGGCCACAGCAGAGAGCTGGATCAGAAGTGGAGCAGCCAGGATTGGAACTGGTCCTGTATGGGATGCCGGTGCAGCAGGCGGAGGCTGAACCGGGGCGCCACAGTGCTGGCGCTGGTCCACGGTTTCTGAGGCTCAGGACGGGCTTGAAAGCTCAGCCCCACAGCCTTCAAAGCCACCTGTGACGAGTTCTCCCTCGCAGACAACCACTTCCTCCCCGTTTTCCCGGGGACCTACACCTGCCAACACAGGGGCGCAGGATGGCCCAGAACCTCCCGGCAGTTTGCCTAACATGACCTCGGGTAAGTTCCTCTTCTGTCTTTTTAAATATTTATCTACTTTTACTTTCTTTGAAAGGCAGAGAGACGGAGATGCCGTCCTCTGGGCATTGGAAGCAGAGGGCCCCGACTGGAACCAGGCACTCGGCGTGGGATGAAGCCACCACCTGCCCCTCCCTTGGGAGAGTTTCTTGTCCTCTCTGTGCCTTGCTTCCTCATCCGTACGGTGTGGACAGAACCCCCTCCTGCACGTGCCCGAGGAGGCGGTGGCGCGTGTGTGTCCAGGCCTGAGCAGGGCCGGGCGGGGCCAGGCCTCAGGACCCATGCGCTGTGCTTAGGGAGCCCAGAGGGGCTGCTTCGGTGGGAGCAGATACGTTGAACGCTGAGACAGGACGGGTGGCTGTGTGAAAGACAGGAGGGGGTGGAATGGGTGCAGCCGCTTCCCAGAGGCCCACCCCACCCTGGGAAGACATCCAGGAAACCTCCCCAGGGAACCCCTGCCCGGGCTCCTGGTGGAGCTGTCATTCCATGGCGGAACTGGGCCGGCACCGAGACGGGCTGGGCTCAGCTGATGCCCCGTCTCCTGCAAAGGCCCCCACAGCAGCCGGAACACAACCCAGCCCTGCGCACGCTCTGCTTCCTCCCCTGGAGCTGGTGTAGCCCATGGGTCCCCTCGCCTCTCTCCACAGACCCCTGCATCAACAGTGGCCGAGCCGGGCTGCCAGGGACTGGCCTCTGCAGGACAGGTGGGCACAGCGTGGAGGTCCCACGGTGCGCTCGGCGCCAGAAACCCCAAGGCACGGGTTTCCCTTTCTCTCTTTGTCAGGCTAAGACAGCACTGATTTTTGAAGAATCAGGTTGAAAAGTCGGACTGGACAGAGAGGTTACAGACGGCTGCTCCCGCCGCTTCCCTTCCCAGCCCTTAGGGAACCGCGCTGGCCACGTCACCACCGGCCTCCTCCTCCGCTCTAGCAACTGCTCGTCACGCCGCTCCTGATTTGTCGACATGGAGCTCATCTATGGCTTCCCGCGGCGTCGGAGGACTTGCTCGCCTAACTGCTCTCCGCGGCTCCCTAACCCCAAATTCATCAGGAAGCAGCGGCTTTGCCTCCTGCCGGAGGTGCAGCCCCCACCCTCCCACACGGCTGTCCTGCCGAGGCTGCAGCAGCAACTGGCCCAGTGCTCTGCCCGGGAGCGATCCTTCCCATCCTGGAGGGCAGCCGCGAGCGCCCTGCACAGCTGAGTCGGGCAGGGGCCGCGCCGGGTCCCGTGCGCCTGCTCACCGTCACGCCTGGTGTTGGACCTTACTTTCCTTACACTGAGTCTTTTTGTTTTTGTTTTTTTTTTTTTTTTTTTTTTTGACAGGCAGAGTGGACAGTGAGAGAGAGAGAGACAGAGAGAAAGGTCTTCCTTTGCCGTTGGTTCACCCTGCAATGGCCGCCGTGGCCGGCGCGCTGCGGCCGGCGCACCGCGCTGATCCGATGGCAGGAGCCAGGAGCCAGGTGCTTTTCCTGGTCTCCCATGGGGTGCAGGGCCCAAGCACCTGGGCCATCCTCCACTGCACTCCCTGGCCACAGCAGAGGGCTGGCCTGGAAGAGGGGCAACCGGGACAGAATCCAGCGCCCTGACCGGGACTAGAACCTGGTGTGCCGGCGCCGCTAGGCGGAGGATTAGCCTAGTGAGCTGCGGCGCCGGCCTTACACTGAGTCTTGATCGCTGTCTTCCTCTGCCTTCCCACGGGGCACCCCGCAGCCTCCTCCTGTGTCTAGGTCTCTGGATGTGTGCCCGCTTCTCCAGGCTCAGCCCAGAGGCTCCATGATTGGACCAGAGCTTTCAGTGTGGACGTTTGTGATGTTTGGGTGTCCACGCCCCCCCCCCTTCGCCGTGGCTTCTGCCCTGGAGCCATGACGCTTTGTGTGTAGGGGCTTCCCTGCTCGCTGGCTCCTGGTCCATCCTGGGTGAGACCTAGCAATGCGAGTGAGGGGGGGATAGGGCGGGGCTGGGACTGGCAGGCTCTGCTGGTGGGCAGCTGTGACTCACTGGGGGCCACCAACACCCATGGCCCGTGGTACCCTCATTCCAGGTGGGGACGCCCACCCAAGCTCAGTGTGAGTTACTGGCCAGAGCCAGATGTGCCAAGTAAGGAGTCCAGGTCCCTCTGCCAGGCCACACCCACCTGTTCGCCCGGCCTCCCCACACTCTGAGCTGTGGTTCAGAGATCACTCAGCCTTCTCCTGTCCAGAATCCTGCCTGCACTCGTGTGCTCTGCAGTCCAGAAAACACACGCATGCACACACATGCACACACGTGCACACGCACACATATGTACACATTCATATACATATACACGTGCACACATGTACACATGTGTGTACACATAGGCACACACACGTGCACCTGCCTGCACACACGAGTGCATGCACTAGAACAAGCTCACATGCACACAGGTAGATACCTAAGCACACACATGCATGTGAACACACACATATACTCACACTGTACACACACACACGGAACCACAACAGGCCCTCCCCTCCCAGTGGCCAGGCCAGGGCCAGGGTCAGACTCTCCTGCACCGGTGGGCAGTCCGAGGGGCCCAGGGTGGAGTGCTCGCCCTGGCAATTAGCTGGGAAGCCAGGACTCAAGTCCCAGACGCCCTCCATCCTGGGCCTTCCTTGTCGGGCTCCCTTCCCAGCAAAACTGGACAGGGAGTGGAGCGCTCGCGTGCCCCCCCCTCCGGCAGCACTCGGAAGGGCAGGGGCGCAGGGCGTCCAGTCTGGAGGAGGAGGCTTCCCTCCACCCGGAGCTGCTGAGGGGCCTGAGCCCAGTTCGGGGTGGGGGACACAGGCGAGAGTGCCCAAGGCAGCCCTAGCAGGAAGCAGGGCTGCGGGTGAGGAGGGGTGGGACGGTGTGTGCCGAAGGCGGCGGGTGACAGTGCTTCCCGGGAAATGGGAGGCTGTAAGGAGAGGAACCTGGCCAGGTGCAGGGCCCGGCAGGAGGCCTGGGGCCAACAGGGACTCCCTGGAGCGTGTGAGCAGGGGCGGAGCCAAGCCAACTCCCCTGAGATTCGCTGGCTCAGGGTGGAGCAGGCACCGTGGACTTGGGTGGACATGCACCCTGGTCATCACCCAGGGACCCACCCGGGGCCGGCATGCCACCTCGACTGCCGGTCCTCCAATCACACAGAGGCAGATTTAACTCCCTCCGGCCTGGGGCGTGGTGGACGCAGGCAGCCAGACCCTGGTGAGGCAATTTTCGCACTTCTGAACAGGTTGGTTCCAGATCATTCCGTGGTGCAGCACCCCCCAAACCCCATAGAAGGGGGGATGATGCACGGAGAAGCGCATCTGTGACACAGGCTGTGCCGACGGCGCCGCCGTGGAGGCCCCTGAGGTCACACCAGGGAGCGGCAGCCAGAGCCCGCTGAGCCTGCCCGCTCTTTGGTGGGGCATTGGTGGTGCCGGGCATGCCGGGACCACCCTGAGCTACTGTGATGGCATGGATCTGAGCCCTGCTGACCCTGTGGGGCCTCTCTCACTCCCTTGCTTGCTCTGACGGAGACCAGTCACCACGTGTGAGCTTTCCATGGGCCGAGGAGCAGAGGGGCCCCCAGCCCACAGGCAGGGGGGTGAGCCAGTGGCTGATGCCCCTCCCCCACGGAGCCTGCAGATGCTGCGGCCCTGGCCATCGGCTCCATGGAGGTCCCCAGAGAGACCCGCAGCCAGAGGACCCAGCAAGCCACGCCCAGTGCCTGACCCACAGGAAATAAGGAGATGATAGACATAGACTGTGAAGCCGTTTCAGAAAGAGGGAAGACGGGGCAGGCGTTGAACCCAGTGGTTGAATGTTGCGTGGGAAGCTCAGATCCCACACCAGAGTGCCTGGGTTCTTCCTGGCTCCGCTCCTGGTAGCAGTGTCCTGCGATGCATGGCCTGGGAAGCAGCAGGTGCTGGCCACCCACGGGGAGACCCGGATGGAGTTTTGGCTCCTTGCTTGGGGCTGACCCAGCCCTGGCTGTTGCAGACATTTGGGGAGTGAGCCAGTGGACGGGAGCTCTCTCTCTCTCTCTCTCTCTCTCTCTCTCTGTGTGTGTGCGCCTCTCAAGTAAACGGAAAGAGCAGCACCTTGATTACGAATCCCTCATGGCCGGGGACATGTCATCTTTGTGTCGCCCTGGGCTCCCAGCACGCAGCACAGCGCCGGGGCTACATCTGAGCATGGATGAGTGAATGTGGAGCTTACAGTGGGGGGAAACCCCAATATGCTTGATTTAATTAAACGTTAACGTCCTCTGGCAGCCCAGGTGAGAGCCAGGCAGGAGGGCCAGGCTTGGTAAACACAGGCCAGCGGACAGAGCAGGCGGAGGGGGCTTCCGGCCGGCCCATCGCTGGACGCCCCTGTGGAGGGAATCCTAGACACCTTTATCTCCTCCTCCTCCTCCTCCTCCTCCTCTCTCCCCCCGGATCTCTCTGCACTTGCACCGCCAAGCAAGGCTGCGCCCGCGGGGGTTGGAGCAAGCGCGATCTCCAGCACCAGCCGCCTGGAAAACCCACTGCGGGCCCTTCCCAGCCAATAGGTTTGCTGGTCGTCGCCGGGACGATCCCGCTCTGCTGATCCACTGGCAGCCGAGTCTTCTTGTGGCCCACAGGCAGGGGGACTGCTGGTGGGTGGCAGGCCGGGCGGGATGTGACAGCCCAGCTTCGAAGGAACTGGGTGGACGATGGGCACTTGTCTCTTCTACACTTCAGGCACTTTCTCAAATGCAGCCTTTGGGATTAGCTTTTTCTTTAAAAGAATATTTGAGAGGCAGAGTGACACAGGCCGGGGGGGGGGGATCCCCTATCCTCTAGTTCCCTCTCCAGATGGCTTCAGTGGCCAGGATTAGGCCAGGCTGAAGCCAGGAGCCGGGAACTCCATCTGGGTCTCCCGAGGGGGTGCAGGGGCCCCAGCACTTGGGACATCTTCTGCCTCCCAGGTGCATTAGCAGGGAGCTGGATCGAACGTGGATCCAAGCCAGCGCGCGGAGATGGGATGCTGACGTGACGGGCAGTGGCGTAGCCTGCTGTGCCGCAACGCTGGTGACCTTCAACACCAAGTCACAGAATCGTGGCATGGGGCGGCCTCCCAGACCATCTAAGAGGCGGAGGCCCGTGTGCGGCTGGCCGGTTGTGTCACTCGGGGTCCTCTGAGGACACAGAACCTGTGTCCCACAGCGAGCCCGCCCTTGAGGACCTGGTCACACAGTTGTGGGGTCTGGCAGGACTAGGAGCTGCAGAGCAGCCTGGACAGGAGGTGCTGAGGCCCCAAGGCCAAGGGCAGGGCCCCTCCTCTCCCGGGCCCTCAGCCTCCTCTGACCGGGGGACTGGGGTCTCCTGCTCCACTCCAAGTCCACTGGTTGTCATTCTCATCTGAAAGCACCTCCGTGGAAGCTTCTAGACTGCATTTGACCAGACACTGGGCACAACAGCCCGGCTCAAGCTGACTCACAAAACTGACCGTGACGGGAGCAGGCGCTCGTCCCGGCAGCCAAGATGCAGGTTGGGAGGCCCACCGTGCGCGTCAGAGCGTGGGGTGAAGTCCCAGCTCCCTGCCGACTCCCGCTTCCCGGTCACCCACAGCCTGGGGGCAGCAGGTGATGGCTCAAGGGTTGGCTCCCTGCTGCCCACCTGGGCTGAGCTCCCAGCCCCTGGCCCAAGCCTGGCCATCACAGGCATTTTGAGTGAAGCAGTGGGTGGGAGCTCTCTGGCTCTCTGCCTCTCTTGGCCTCTTTGTCTCCCAGATGAGTGAATGAAAATAAAAATCGGGGCTGGTGGGGCCGGCCCTGCGGTGCCCAGCCTGCAGTGCCAGCACCCCATTGGTGCTGGTTCGAGTCCCGGCTGCTCCACTTCCGATCAGCTCCCTGCTGTGGCCTGGGAAAGCAGCAGAAGACGGCCCCAGTGCCTGAGCCCCCGCACCAACATAGGCGACGCAGAAGAAGCTCCTGGCTCCTGGCTTCGGCGTGGACCACTGCTGCCTGTTGCTGGCATCTGGGGAGTGAACCAGCAGATGGAAGAGTCTCCCTCCTCCCCACCTCCTTCTCTGTAACTCTGCCTTTCAAATAAATAACATAAATCATTAAAAAGAACAAAATGGAGGCCGGCGCCGCGGCTCACTAGGCTAATCCTCCGCCTTGCGGCGCCGGCACACCGGGTTCTAGTCCCGGTCGGGGTGCCGGATTCTGTCCCGGTTGCCCCTCTTCCAGGCCAGCCCTCTGCTGTGGCCAGGGAGTACAGTGGAGGATGGCCCAGGTGCTTGGGCCCTGCACCCCATGGGAGACCAGGAAAAGCACTTGGCTCCTGGCTCCTGCCATCGGATCAGTGCGGTGCGCCGGTCGCAGCGCGCTGGCCGCGGCAGCCATTGGAGGGTGAACCAACGGCAAAAGGAAGACCTTTCTCTCTGTCTCTCTCTCTCACTGTCCACTCTGCCTGTAAAAAAAAAAAAAAAAAAAAAAAAAAAAAGAACAAAATGGGGGCTGGGGTTGTGGAGCGCTGTGCCACGGCCTGTGATGCCAGTATTCTGAGTGCTGGTTGAAGTCCCGGCTGCTCCACTTCCAATCCGGTTCCCAGCTGATGTGCTTGGGAAAGTCGCAGAAGATAGCTCAAGTGCTTGGGTTCATGCCCCCCATGTGGGAGACTAGCATGCAGTTCCGGCTCCCGGCTTCGGCCCGGCCCCAGCCCTGGCTGTCGCGGCTGTTTGGTGAGTGAACCAGAAGACAGAAGATAGCACTCGCTCTCTCTGCCTTCCAAATAAATAAATCCTTTAAAACATGAAAACAAATAAATCAAACTCCCCATCACAGGGGTGCTGTCTGTACCCTGCCCCTGTGCACTCAGTGTCAGCAGTGTCCCCAGACACGTGACTTCCAGACAAGCCCCCTTCTCGGATCTGAGTGAAGCCGGATCGGGGTGGGGGCTGTCCTAAGTGAAAGCCCCCGGGGAGGGGGAGCAGCTGCCCAGGTGCCCCTCTCTGTTCCCCGGGAAGTAAGTATCTCAAGCTGGGGTGGGGGTGCCGCCAGAGCACCGAGGGTCCTGAAGCCCCCCGTCCGGGGCCCCCAGCTGTGGCTTTGGAGGCGCGGCCGCAGGCGCTGGTGTAGAACCCGGCCCTGGAGACAGGCTGCTGTAATAAGCGGAGATCACTTAGGGGCGGCTTCGGAGCCAAGTTGAGCTGTTTTGTCCCCAGGTGTGAAACCCAAGTCAGCTACCTGAGCCCCTCCTGTGGCCAGCCCTGCCCTTGCCCGGGCGGGGTGGGGGGGTGCACGACTCTACTGCTGGCCCCTGACGGACACCTCGGTGCTAACCGGGTATGTTTGCCGCCCTTGGCCAGCCCACCGATCTCTGGGTTCAGATTTGCTCAGGTAAACGCTATGCCCTTCTCACAGAGCTGCTGTGCACAGTGACTGCCCCCAGTGAGCCCTGGCGGGTGGGGGTGCCTGGGGACAAGCCTGTGTGTGCTGAGGCAGCCAGCCCTCCTCTGAACTGACACATGCTGTTTGCACTTGTTTGTGGGGTGCAGTGTGACTCAGCACGACGTGTGGTTGTACGTGGTGTGGGACGCTCAGTCACGTAATTAGCATTTCTGTCTCCTCAAATGTTACCAATTCTATGTGTTGATAACCTTTAAACTTTCCCAATTTTTCTCTTTAAAATTTTTCTTTTATTGAGAGACACACAGAGAGAGGTGCTCTTTGTCCACCGTTCACTCCTCTATCAATGTCTACAATGACCAGTAGTGCCAAGAGCCTGGAGCTCCGTCTGGGCCTGCCATGTAGGGGGGCGGCAGGGACCCGACTATTGGAACCATCACCTGCTGCTTTCCAGGGTGCAGAGAAGCAGGCGGCTGGAATTGGGAGCAGAGCTGGGATTTCCTTAAAGATTTATTTATTGGGTCGGCACCGCAGCTCACTAGGCTAATCCTCTGCCTTGCGGCGCCGGCACACCGGGTTCTAGTCCCGGTTGCCCCTCTTCCAGGCCAGCTCTCTGCTGTGGCCCGAGAGTGCAGTGGAGGATGGCCCAAGTGCTTGGGCCCTGCACCCCATGGGAGACCAGGAGAAGCACCTGGCTCCTGCCATCGGATCAGCGCGGTGCGCCGGCCGCGGCAGCCATTGGAGGGTAAACCAACAGCAAAGGAAGACCTTTCTCTCTGTCTCTCTCACTGTCCACTCTGCCTGTCAAAAAAAAAATTATTTATTTATTTGAAAGGCAGGGGGGGGGGGAAGACGGGAGGGAGGGAGAGACCTTGCATCTGCTAGTTCAGTCCTGGCTGAAGCCAGGAGTTAGGAACCTTGTCTGGGTATGAATCAGACAGGGACCCAAGCACTTGAACTATCATCTGCTGCCTGCCGGGGCACACATCAGCAGAAAGCTCACTCAGAAGCAGAGCTGGGCCTCGAACCCAGGCCCCCCAGTATGAGGTGTGAGCACCGCAAGTGTGTTTTTTTTTTTTTTTTTTTTTTTACAGGCAGAGTGGACAGTGAGAGAGAGAGACAGAGAGAAAGGTCTTCCTTTGCCGTTGGTTCACCCTCCAATGGCCGCCGCGGCTGGCGCGCTGCGGCCGGCGCACCGCGCTGATCCAAAGCCAGGAGCCAGGTGCTTTTCCTGGTCTCCCATGGGGTGCAAGGCCCAAGTACTTGGGCCATCCTCCACTGCACTCCCAGGCCACAGCAGAGAACTGGCCTGGAAGGGGGGCAACCGGGACAGAATCCAGCGCCCTGACCGGGACTAGAACCCGGTGTGCCGGCGCCGCAAGGCGGAGGATTAGCCTAGTGAGCCGCGGCGCCGGCCAAGGAGGAGGTTTTAAGTCTCAGACACAGAAGCTGCACTCTGCAGGCCCCCAGTCTTGTAGGAGGAACAACCTGTGGACCTGCAGAGACGGGGAACGGAGCTTTCGGCAACATGCAGTTGTCTAAGGGAAGACGGCTCAGCCGACGGAGCCTCTGGTGTTCTGAGTTCGGCCTCTCACTCATCTGTCTTCCCTCCCACCCACTCACCCACTCGCCCACCCGCCCACCTATCCACCCCCGCCCTTCCCCCACCCACCTACCCATCCGTCCACCTATCCGCTCTTGCCCCACCCATCCTACATGCCTGTGTTGAGCCCCCACTTCCAGGCCCAGGCTAAGAGCTGGAGACAGAGCTGTCCTTGGCTTCCACAGAACACCCAGCCTAGAGGGTCGTGTGGGTCCTAAAGGTTATCACATTTGTTTTCTGCTCAACATCTCAGGACGAGCTTCTTCCCCCAAAAAAGTGATCTGAGGTCAGGCAAAAGCAGGAGCGCCGGTAACGACCCCCGTGGCTGGTTTGGGGTGCGGTGCAGCCGCAGCGAGGAGGCGTGGAGACGGCCGACGCCCTGTGCGTCCCCCTGGGTCACAGCCGCTAAGTGCCCAGTTGCGCCAGAAGTGCGCCTGAGCCTCCGGACAATCCTGCTGAGAGGATTTCTGGTCTGCGCCGCGACTCCAGAAGCAGCAAATCTTCTCTTGATGGATTAACGGGTGCGAATGCCACGAGGACCGCTGGTTACCGCCCGCCCGCCCGCACGCCCGCCCGCCGCAGCCGGCAGAGGGGCGAGAGGACCGCGCAGGAAGTGTCACGGAGGACGGGCCCAGCGCTGGGGGAGGACAGCGTCGCGTGACGGCTCTGCACTTGCACCGACACTCAGCTCAGACCCTGAGGAGCTGACTCACGAGAAAACAGTGCCGATCCCAGACGGCGATGCACTTCTAGGAGTGGGGGGGCTCCCGGATCCCCAGGAAGCAGGGCCTTAGGCTTGCAGCCGGTCATCCCTCCTGGAGCCAAGCCGGAAAAGGAGGCCCTGGTCATCCGTTCGCCTGTTTAGGCCTCTTGCACAGACCCCGGAGGGCTTTGAGGCTCATTGGACGGGCAGGAAGTACTCCGAGGCGGCCCTGCTTGTCAGAGTTGGAATTCGGCCCAGGCCCAGGGCTCCTCCCAGCCGTCCTTCCCCTCCGCCTGGCCCAGCCGCCCACCGCAGCCTTGGCGAGAGTAGGACTTGGCTGTAAGACCCCAGAGGAGTGCACCTGCGGTGGGTTAAGCCACATGGGAGCCCTGTTCGGGTCTCAGCTGCTCTGCTTCCAACCCAGCTTCTTGCTGTGCGCCTGGGAGAGCAGCAGCAGAGGAGTCGACTGCCTGGGCCCGTCACTCATGTGAGAGTCCCGGATGGAGTTCCTGGCTGCTGGCTCCAGCCTGGCCCAGCCCCGGCTACGGCAGGCTGAACCAGCAGATGAAAGACCCCCCGCCTGCTCTGCCTTTCAAATAAATAAATATTAACAAAAATAAGACCCCAGGGGCCAATGTGGTGGTGCACTGGGCTATGTCACTGCTTGTGACACTAACATCCCGTATCGGAGTTGCTGGTTCGAGTCCTGGCTGCTCTGCCTCTGATCCAGCTCCCTGTTAATGCACCTGGGAAAGAAGCCGTTGATGGCCCGAGTGCCTGGGCCCCTGCATCCACGCGGGGAACCCAGATAGAGTTCCACACCCCTGGCTTTGACCTGGACCAGTGCCCGTCATTGTGGCCATTTGGGGAGCGAACCAGAGAATGGACGATTGCTCTCTCCCTCTCTCTGTCACTCTGTCTTTCAGATAAGTAAATAAATAAATCTTAAAAAAAAAAAAAAAAAAAAGCCCTAGAGATTGAGAAACCCACTCCCTCCCCTGGAGACCAAATTATTATTCCTGGGTACACAAGGAGAGAACGGAGACGATGGATTTGCTCCTGCACTTAGCGGCCGGGGACAAGCCGGGCTGTGCCCGGGAGTGAACGCAGAATCGTAGCCGGAGGAGCCAGTGCTCTCAGGAGGTGTCTGCAGAGAGAATTAGGGAGCCCAGCAGGGTCCCAAGCAGCAGGCTGCAAACGTCCCTGAGACTTCAGCGATCCCCACACAGTCTCGGTGGTCGGGAGGGACAGCCCCCCCCTCTAGGCCGTGCGCGGTCTCGGTGGTCAGGAGGGACAGCCCCGCCCCCCGGCCGTGCGGTCATCGCAGGCTCGCCGGGTAGGACCCTCTGCCGAGCCCAGCAGCCTAGCTCGCAGCTGTCAGACAAGGCTTCCCTCGGCTCCCCCCGGCCTCTCGGAGCCTCTCACGCCAGGGCAGCTGGATTTGTCAGAGCGAGCGGGAAGGCAGTAGAGAGAGGGCAATGAGGGACAGAGTGAGGGCAGGAGGGGCCGCAGCTGTCACGGCTTCACCCTGACTGCGCCGTCCGGCGGCTCTGCCGTGGTCTCCTTGCTGGGAGCTACAAATGAGTCTCTAGGCCCAGGCCACCCCCAGCAGGTGGGCCCAGGGGGACACGAGCTGCAGGCGTGGGACCCCTTGACCGTGTCGGAGTGGTTCTCACGGCAACTAATGCCAGGGGGCACTTGCCCTGGGCGGGGCCCTGGGCAGAGCCAGTGATGGGCAGACCTGGCACAGGAGCCCCCCACTGCTGACTCCAAAGGCTCGGCCAGGCTGTCTGCTCCCCGTCCAGAGAGGCGGAGGGGCAGGTGCGGAGCTGGGAACGCAGCTTCTCGGTCACCTCCCCAGCTGTTTCCTGTCTGCTCACTGGGTTTCCCCTGGTTGCCTGCACCCTCTTCCTCCACCCAGACAAATCCTACCTGCTCGAGACACAGCTTCCAGCTGGCCGCCAGCCACCAGCAGCTTCCTCCCACTGAGTCTGTGCAATTAGCCTGCACAAGCAGGGCGGGCTGCCGCCTCTGTGCGGGTCGGGGGTCCATCGGGGCGCGCCCTCCGTGCCCTGGTCTCCCTGCCCCTGTGCCTGGGGCCGCCGTTAGCAATGCTGCAGCCGGGGAGATGGAGCAGGCAGCTCGCGCCGATGCCTTCCCCGACACAGATCCAAGATTCTAGGGTCTCTGTTAGCCTGGAATGGGGGGACAGCTGGCCTCCAGGGGTCGGCTACAGGACAGGGCACTTTTGGAACATAATTTATGGTAACCCAGACACAATATGAAACTAGCCGCTCAACCGTTTTGAGAAGCACAGCTCCGCAGCCTTAGTAGGTTCTTCCCCATTGCCATACAGGCGTCACTGCCTCCTGTCGCTGGAGTGCACCTTCCGGACTGAAACCTCCCTCCTCGGCGTGCTCGCCCTCCCCGTGCTGTCTGCAGGGGGTGGGGGGCTGCTCTAGCGGCCTCCACTCAGGGACGCCCTCCTGCGAGCGATTATCTCACATGGCATCGAGGTGTCCTCCAGGTATGCCCACCTGTAGCGGGTGTCGGCACCGCCTCCCTCTTCTCAGGCCACGGCTGTTGCTCCGTTCATCCTTGGCTCCCGCAGGTGCTGCTGGTGGGGGCTCTTGGTCTCCAGAGGTGGCTGCCGGATCTGCCCCCGCCCCACCCCACTGTGCTCCCTAGGGGCAGAGACCCTGTCTTCTCTGTCCCTGGCCCCCCCAGAAGCTGACAGGTGGCAGCTTCAGCACTGGGTACCTTTCCCAGGACCGTGTCGGAGGCTGAGGCACCCCCGGCCCTGGGGGGAAACAGGGCTGAGAGCGGGGCGCAGACGCAGGGCCCCCTCCTGCGTCTGTCAGCTGTCGGCCCCTGCTGCACTCGCCGTAAGCCCTGGAGCGCAGGCCGTGCCAGCCAGAGCCCGGCCCCCTCTCTCTGGGTCGGCTACCGACCTAACAGGGAAGCACAGCGGCCAGCTCCAAGCTCACTGGCAGGACAGCTTCCTGGGTCCTTGCAGACCCCGGCCCTGCAGGTGGGGTCTCCCACGGTCCCTGTCTGCCTGGAGCAGCTTCCTGCCCCCACGGACGGCAGCTCCAAGCTTGCGGGTGGGGTCCAGGCCCCTGGTTTGCTACTCTGCAGAGGTCTCGCTGCAAAACGAGTCGCAAGACCAGGCTGGAGGTCGAGGTTCAGGAGGAGCCGCAGGTCATGTGGCAGGCAGGGGGCCGGGGGCAGGGAGGGGTGAAGAAATGGGCCAAATCTGCGGCCTTTCTAGAATGTTCCAGGAGAAGCTGGGCGATGCTTCTCCTGCCCTGGAAGGCAGGTTTATTTCTTCCCACTGTGAGTTTCTCTGATTCCTATCCCAAAATCCTGACTCCTAATCAACGCCCGCTGAACCGTGGCTGAGCCTACAGTGCTCGCTCTCCGTCGACTCAGTCCCGGGGGCTCGGGGGCTCTCTCGCACACCTTCAGTCCCCTACAAATTCATCTTTTTCAGTCCAGGCTTACCGGGAAATAAAAATCCTCTGTCTGAGGGCTGCTGGGATGAGTCGGAACTCGGGGCGCGTGGATCCCCACGAGCGGTGCTGGCAGAGCGGGAGGAGGGAGCGAGCTGTAACTCTGCCCAAGTTGTGGCTGTCAGCTGCCTGGGCTGCCAGACTCGCTGCTTTTGGGGCGCGTGTGGCGTTACAGCTGCCGGGAAAGCTCTCCTCGCCCTGGGTTTTTTCCGTGAAGGACGTGGATTAGTGAAGAAGAGCCCGCGTCCGCGGCCAAGGGCGAGGCCGCCTGCTTATCCCGACTCTTGCACGCTCCGCGTCTCTCCTGAGGGCTGCCTCTAAGCAGGATTTATGTCTCCCCAGATGCAAGGCAGAAAGCAAGGGGCCGGCATTAAGTGTGCGGGCGGCGATGCAGCTTGCCCACGGCTCGCCATATGCTTAACGTGCATTTCAGAAGACAGAGTGTTTTCTTATTAAAAGTGGCCCTGACAGGACGGTGTGTGTTGCGGGGAGGGTCTCTGGGGCGGGGAGCCCCTCCTGAGCCACCCCAGCCCCTGCCCCTTTGCCCAGGCGCATGCCGGGGACACATGGCACTGTGCACAGCGGCGCGCTGCTCTCGGCTGGGGCAGACTGTGCCCCCCTCTCTGCCCGGTGGTGCTCGGCGACACCTGGGGACAGATCTGGTTCTCAGGGTGGGAAGGTAGACGTGCCACCAGTGTTGTAGCCGGTGGGGGCCAGCAAAGGCGCTGAGTGCCATGCAGGGCCTCGGACGGCCCCCACCACAAAAACCACCAGCGTTGTAGGGGCAGCCGTGGAATTCTGGCCTGTGCCATCACTGGGCTGGCAGAGTCCGCTCCAGAATTCAGGAGTCAACGTTCGTGTTTTTAATGTTTTATTTCAGAGGCAGAAAGAGAGGGCACTCCCATCTGCTGGCCCATCCCACGAATGCCCGCCACGGCTGGGGCCGGTAGCTGGGAACGCCACCGAGGTCTCCCGGGGCTGCAGCAGCCGGAAGCTGGGGTCAGGAGGCAGAGCATCAGGAACACCACACCTGCTGCCTCAGACGCCCCCACCGTGCCGGGGTTCAGCTGTGGCCCTCGCGATGGTGTTGGGCGGGGGACCTCCTGGGTGGATGGACTCAGGGGCCATTGTGGAGGGCTGTGTGGCGGGGAACCCTCAGGAGGTGCAGCGTTCCCTGTGCCATCTTGGAAGCAGAGACTGGACCCTCCCCAGATAGCCCGCCTGCTGGCCCCTCCGTCTGGGACTTCCTGGGGCCCAGGACTACGTGGGAAATGAGGCCGCAGTGTTTGTCAGAGCGGCACAGAGCAGACAGCATCCTGGGAGAGCCCTGGAGACGCCCTGCTGGGTGAAGTGAGCCAGATCCAGGGGAAATGTTCTGGGCTCATTGCAAGGGGGCCTTGGAGAAGTCAGATTCGGGGAGAGAGCAGGTGGTGTGGGGGGTGCCGGGGCGGCAGGGTCTCTTTTTTTTTTTTTTTTTTTTTTTTTTTAATTTGACAGGCAGAGTGGATAGTGAGAGAGAGAGACAGAGAGAAAGGTCTTCCTTTTTGCCGTTGGTTCACCCTCCAATGGCTGCCACGGCTGGCGCGCTGCGGCCGGCCCACAGCGCTGATCTGAGGGCAGGAGCCAGGTGCTTCTCCTGGTCTCCCATGGGGTGCAGGGCCCAAGGACTTGGGCCATCTTCCACTGCACTCCCGGGCCACAGCAGAGAGCTGGCCTGGAAGAGGGGCAACTGGGACAGAATCCGGCGCCCCGACCGGGACTAGAACCCGTTGTGCCGGCGCCGCTAGGTGGAGGATTAGCCTATTGAGCCATGGAGCCGGCCAGGGGCAGGGTTTCAGTTCGGGGAGATGAAGAGGTTCTGGCTTAGATGGTGGTAATGGTTGTATAACAGTGTGAAGTGGCCTAATGACACGGAATTGCACACTTGAAATAATAAATTTTATGTTATATGTATTTTACTACAATTTGTAAAATGATGCAGTGTGGGGCCGGCACCGTGGCTCACTGGGTTAATCCTCCGCCTGCGGCACCGTCATCCCATATGGGCGCCAGGTTCTGTCCCGGTTGCTCCTCTTCCAGTCCAGCTCTCTGCTGTGGCCAGGGAGTGCAGTGGAGGATGGCCCAAGTGCTTGGGCCCTGCACCTGCATGGGAGACCAGGAGGAGGCACCTGGCTCCTGGCTTCGGATTGGCGTAGCTCCGGCTGCGGCAGCCATTTGGGGGGTGAACCAACGGAAGGAAGACCTTTATCTCTCTCTCACTATCTATATCTCTACCTGTCAAATAAACAATAATAATAAAATAATGCAGTGTCAAAGGAGTCATTTTCCCAAAATAAGCTGAGGCCGACAGCCCCGGCATGAGCTGTGTCCGGCAGTGTGGCTGTGCGAGTCTGCGCTGCTGCAGCCAAACCCCAAGACCGGGCCTGTGGGGAGCAACTCGGACTAGACTAAGTTACTGGAATTAAGACTTATTCTATGCATCTGCTCTCCCACAATATGGCGCTGAGAAGGGAGAAACAGCTTCTGCTCAGCTGCCTCCAGTTCAACCAATAAACTGTAGGACCTGCTCCTGATTGGAGGAGAGCAGCGTACTCGGCGTGTGGGTAGCAGAGTTGGGATTGGTGGAAGAGGACTATAAAGGAGGAGAGAGACAACATGCATGAGGAACATCTAAGGGGAACATCTATCTGAAGGAACACCTGTGCAGCCCCCGAGAGAGCCGGCCGGCGGTGTGCCGCTCCCCTGCGGAAGTGGGGAAAGTGGCAGGGGGAACCGCCCTTCCACGGAGGTGGAAGGGACGGTAGCCAACCCGGGAAGAACCAGCAGCAAACCCGGGGAGGGCCGAGCAGACAGAAGAACAACGCAGGGTCCTGTGTCGTTCCTCCACGAAGACGGGGAGCGACACGGGCCCCCGTGACAACCGGGGTCTATGCGGTTCTGGGGGCCGGGCCCCGTGACAACCGGGGTCTGTGTGGTTCTGGGGGCCGGGCCCCCGTGACAACCGGGGTCTGTGCATGGTTCTGGGGCCGGGGAGTCCAGGCCGAGTGCTGCCAGCTCTCCTGTCCGGTGTGGTGTGCTGTCTGCTTCCAACACGCATCTTGTTGGCCAGGAGCAGAAGAGGGGAACTCCTCCCGGCAGGCTTCTTCCTCTCCTCCTCCGCCTCCTTAGTTGAGACCAGAGGGAGACACAGAGACGGGGCTGCGCTCGCTGGTTCCCTCCTCGAATGCCTGGCACAGCTGGGACTGGGCCACACTGAAGCTGGAGGCCAGGAACTCCACCCGGGTCCCCCGTGGGCGGCAGCGACCCGAGTACTTGAGCCGTCACTGCTGTTGCCCAGGGGCGCGTCAGCAGAAGCTGAGTGGAGAGCAGAGCCAGGACTTGAACCCCGGGCACTCTGGGATGCAGGAGTCCTGGCGACAGAACCCGGGAAGTGTTGCCTTTTTCCCAAGGCCCTGGTCCCATCCGGGAGGGCCCTGCCCTTGCGATCACCTCTTAGAGGCCTCTCTGTTCACACAGTTCCACTGGTGATTAAATTTCACCATGTATGGGGGGTCATGCACCCACAGCAGCGGGGGTGGGCCTTGTGGCCCGCAGGCCACTGCTTACGGTGCAGCGGGGGTGGGCCTTGTGGCCCGCAGGCCACTGCTTACGGTGCCTGCGTGTGAGTCCCGGCTGCTCTCTGTCTGAGCCACCCTCCTGCTAAGGCATTCCAGGAGGCAGTAATGATGGCCCAAGTGCTTGGGACCTTGCCACCCCCCTGGGAGGCCCAGATGGGGTCGCAGGCTTCTGGCTTCCTCCTGGCCAGGCCCTGGCTGCTGCGGGCATTGGGGGAGTGAACCCGAGCTGCCTTTCATCACCATGTCCCACTGCGTCCTCTGCCCCCAAAGCAGCCCTGCTTGCGGCCTGAATCCCCGCACCCCAGAGGACAACCTGGCCTCGTGAAACCGTTCTGAGCACCAAGCAGCTAGGGGCAAACGCAGCTCCCATCATCCCAACCTCCCCGAGCTCCAGGTCAGCCATTCCCACGGCCTCTGTCACGGCAGCAGCTGCAGGTGTGGCCTCGGAGCCGGGACACGGGGAAGGGGGTGCACGCGGCCTGGCCCAGCTCACAGCTGGGGGCTGCTGCCGGGGGGCTCCCACCCCTGACTGCCTGAGTGGGGGGTGGAGTGAGAAAAAGCCTTCTGGTTCCTTCTCTCCCACTGCGGCCACTCGTCCGCCGAGCCTGTGTCACCTGTCCCCAGAACAGCTCAGGTCCCAGGCCTCCCCCACACCCGGGCTACAGGGGCCTCCCAGGCTGTTTTCCGTGACTGTGGAAGGTGGGACTGTGTTGATGAAGCCACTGCTTGGGGTGACCAACCCCCATCAGAGGGTCTGTTCATGTCCTGGCTGCTCCAACGCCCATCCGGCTCCCTGCTACTGCACCTGGGAAAGCAGCAGAGGACGGCCCCAGTGCACGGGCCCCTGCCATCTTCGTAGGAGGCCTGGATGAGCTCCTGGCTCCTGGGTTTAGCCTGGCTCAGCCCTGGCTGTTTTAGTCACTTGGGGATTGAACCAGCAGATGGAAGGCCCCCCCCCCCATCTCCAAGCCCCCAGAAAAGCCTCTCTCACGGCCGCTTGGGAGCGAGGGGGAGGGGATTCTGGACTCGCCCTGCAGGAGCAGAGAAGGAGACGACCCTTCGTGGGGTGGTGCCGAGGTCTGGCCATGTCCCCTGAAACTTGGTCCCCCAGGCGGGCTCTTGGGGGGTGACTGGGGTTGGGCAAGGTCCTGAGGGTAGGACCCCTGGCTCTGGGAGAATAGAGCCCTGAGCTGGCCGCTGGCATGGGGCGTCCCGGCCCCAGGGACCCTGCGGAGGCAGGAAGGCCCTCGCCGGATACGGCCTCCCCGTCTGGAACTTCTCGGCCTTCGGAGCTGGGATACTGAATAAATCTTTATTGTGATAAATGACTCAGTCTGTGGTGTCGCTTGTTCAGTTACAGCCACAGAACACGGACAAAGGCTGGCATGGGGCGGAAGTGACAACCGTGCTGCAAGACGAATGGGAGGCCCCATTTTCCCAGCACCCCTTCATCAGGGAGCACGGGATGGAAGATGCGTAGAAACTCAAAATAAATGGAAGGAAAACACAGGTTGAAGACGGCGGTGGGCGCGGCAGCCACGCTGGCAGCACAGACACAGCCCCCAGGGCTGCAGGCTCCCCTGGGAAGGCGAGGGCGTTCGGCTCACTCCGGACACATCCTCTGATGGAAAGCTCCAGAAGGCACGGAGATGGAGAGTTATGGGGAAAATAACAACAAGATGATGACAAAAATCAAGACCACAAATCACGTTTGCAGATTTTCTCATGGCTGACGGGGACATGGCTCGAAACGGGCCACATATCACAGGAGGCTGGTGGGCAGGAGTCACGGGGGCGGGCGACCGCGGGCTCAGCACAGGGTGTTCCCTGCCTAGGGCCTGGCGGGGCTGCCGGCGGTGGGGGGGCAGCTCACAGTGAGGGTCTGCCGCACGTCCCCCAGAAGCTGCCACACCCAGCCTGCCACTGTGACAAGCGAGCCAGACAGGCCCCAGGAGCCGTGGCAGCTGGGCCGTCTGCACAGAGCCATCCCGGCCTCCTGCTGGAAACATTCATCTCGGATGGAAACTTCTGGCCCCTTTGCCTTCTTTTTTTTTTTTTTTTTTTTTTTTTTTTTTTTTTTTTTTGACAGGCAGAGTGGACAGTGAGAGAGAGAAACAGAGACAGAAAGGTCTTCCTTTTGCCGTTGGTTCACCCTCCAATGGCCGCCGCGGCCGGCGCACCACGCTGATCCGAAGGCAGGAGCCAGGTGCTTTTCCTGGTCTCCCATGGGGTACAGGGCCCAAGCACTTGGGCCATCCTCCACTGCCCTCCCGGGCCACAGCAGAGAGCTGGACTGGAAGAGGGGCAACCGGGACAGAATCCGGCGCCCCGACCGGGACTAGAACCTGGTGTGCCGGCGCCGCTAGGCGGAGGATTAGCCTAGTGAGCCGCGGCGCCGGCCCCTTTGCCTTCTGTGAGAGAGCTGTGGTCCAGGCAGCACCCTGGGCCAGGCGAGAGTCCCCCGTCCCTGCTTGGTGCTGTCCCCAGCCTTCCGCTGGGACGGGGGACCGGATTCCTGAGCACTTTGTCGCTTGCCGGGTCTTTCCTGAGGACTGGGTGTGAAACCAGACACGAGCTGCCGCTGCTCACTCGCAAGTCTGCAAGAGCAAGGTGATCGGACGTCCGAAGGGGAAACCAAAGCAGTGCCTGGCAGCTTGGGGAGCGTGGGCTGGCATGGCGCGCACCCCGGTTTCTGTAATCACCACGACCTTTTGGGAGGCTCCCGGGAACCCTGAAGGAGCTGGCGACTTTTGCCGGCCACGGGTTGAATGTGCGCCCTGGGAACGCATATCCAAGAACTGATGCCCGGTACTGGCACTGCGATCCTTCTAGGAACCAGGGTGGTCGCAGAGGTGATCAGGGCGAGTTCAGACAAGGAAGGGTGCATCCCTAATCCAGTACGACTGGCGTTGCTGTAAGCCCGGAGCACAGGCAAGCAGACCGGACCATGGTGGTGCAGGCAGAGGTTGGAGCCGCCAGCCAGCAACGCCCGCGATGGCGGAGACGCCAGAGCCAGGCGAGAGGCAAGGACCAGCTGCCTGCGTGGAGCCCGGGGCCGCGTGGCCTGCTCTCACACACAGCTCAGGATCCGGGCCTGCAGCACTGGGAGACGGACGTGCGTTTGTGCTGCTCCAGGGTGGTCCTGGCCAATGCACACCCCTCGGGCCCCTACTTTCATCTCTAGGAAGATTTATTTACTTGAAAATCAGAGTTACAGGCCAGCACTGCCGCTCGCTAGGCTAATCCTCCGCCTTGCGGCGCTGGCACACCGGGTTCTAGTCCTGGTTGGGGCGCCGGATTCTGTCCCGGTTGCCCCTCTTCCAGGCCAGCTCTCTGCTGTGGCCCAGGAGTGCAGTGGAGGATGGCCCGAGTACTTGGGCCCTGCACCTGCATGGGAGACCAGGAGGAAGCACCTGGCTCCTGGCTTCGGATCAGTGCAGCGTGCCGGCTGTGGCGGCCACTTCGGGGTGAACCAACGGAAGGTAGACCTTTCTCTGTCTCTGTCTCTGTCTCTCTCTCTCTCACTGTCTAACTCTGCCTGTCAAAAAAAAAAAAAAAAAAAAAAAAAAAAAAAAAAAAAGAAAGAAAGAAAGAAAAAGAAAATCAGAGTTACAGAGAGAGGGGAGGGAGGGAGAGAGAGAGATATTTTCCATCCAGTGGTACACTCGCCAGATGGCTGCCAAAGCCAGGAGTCAGGAACCTCCTTCAGGTCTCCCACATGGGTGCAGGGACCCTGGCACTTGGGCCGTCTTCCGCTGCCTTCCCAGGTGCATTAGCAGGAAGCTGGATCAGAAGTGGAGCAGCCGGGCATCGAACTGGCATTCATACGGGACGCCCGTGTCAGAGGCAGTGGCTTACCCCGCTGCACCACAGCGGCGGCGCTGATTTTCATGTTTCTCGCAGGTGTGTTTCGTTAATCTCCCTTTCCCAGGCTGAGGCGATGGTGGGTGAGCCTTGTCCCCCCAGGGCCCCATGTTCCGTGAATTTGAGAATCACTGACATTCTGTAAATATTACACAAAATAACAAATGAGGAGTTTAAAAAGAGACAGTTGCTTATATTATTTGTATTTTCATAAAGGCATAATCTTATTGTAGGCAATATTATTAAAATAAAAGCTTATAAAATTCAGTTTGCGTATTTTTATTGGGTAATATGTTTTCTCAGTATAGGCTCAATCATAAAAGCCCCCCCTTCCCTTTGAACCACTGCGTCCTCCGTGGGCATGGACCGCATTTTATGATTCCACCTCCAGGGGCCCCGGATGGCACACCCCCTCCATTGGCAATGTTTTATTTCTTAAATAATGGAGTTTTTGACCTGGGAAGGACACTGACTTTTGTCCTCTTCCACAAAGAATCCCTAAGGGTTGTGTACAGCAGTGTCTGAGCCAGCAAAGTCCAGGAGATGGGTGCCCTCGTCCACCCAGACTGACCACCAGGGTCCCCCGGCTGGAAGCCAGGTGCGGTGGCTACAGGGCCTGGGGCACCGTCCCTACTGCTTCTTAGCTCTTGCCCTGCTTCAAATTCTAGCTCCCCAGACCTCTCACTGGGGTCCCCGACTTCTTACGCGGGTCCCCGAGCTTCCCGGGGTGACTGCCTTTACGGAAGGGGAATCGCATTGTTGGTTTGCAAGGACTGGGAATGTACGTGCTCACTGCACAAAGAATCACAGACAGACAGAAAGGTGTGAGTAGCGGAGGCAGTGGGTGAGGGAGACAGCTCCCAGAGCCTGCTTTGCCGCCTGGAGCGGGCTGAGCCTGGCTCCTCCCTCCCTTCTTCTCACCTCACTATCCACAGACATCTAACCTGCAGGGGGGGTGGCTCGGATTTTACTAAAAACAGAGCAACGATGCCCAGACAAAAGCAAGGTTCTTTCTGCCTATTTTGGTTTCTTTTAAGCTAAGCACAGATTTCTCTGGAAGGACCAGAGCTGGCTGGTCTCCCTGCACGGAAAACAATAGCTCAGTGAAGCGCTGGGCTCTCTCCAGTTCCCTGACCTCCAGGCTTGCTCCCGATTCTTGATGACAAAACACATTCAATGCCCTTGATTGATTCAGCGAAGAACCTGCAATATTGGAGGCTGGAACGCAGCCCGCCCTGCCTGCCAATGGAACGCCGCGCTCCGAGCGCCTCCTGCGTTGAGAAGAGATGAGGTCAATCACAGGGGGCCCACAGCTGAGCCTGGAGCGTGGCACTCTGGCCACCTCCGTGCCTCCTGCCGCTGCGACCCATCTGGGCCACCGTCTCAGCCCTCCCCCTGCATTTAGCCCCGACTTCTGCGGTGTTGGACCGATACATTCAGGCTTTTGCATTTATTCTCTTGCTCGTTTTGCTGTTTGCCAGACAGACCGGGTTCTGGAGCTGGACGGGGTCATCGGGGGTGGGCTGGCATTGCAGGAGGGCGCGCCTGCTCCTCTCGTCCACTGCCAATCAGCTCGGACTGGTTGGGGTCATTCTGCTGAGGCCCCCTTGTCCAGTTCCACGTCTGTGACCTGCAGCGCAGTGCCAGCAGAGTGGTTTCGTGACACTCGGCCTCACGAATCCCCCCAGGGTCAGGACTCGCGCCAGGGCCTCTGAGAGCCCACCCCTTTCCGCGGGTTGATTCAGCCCAGGCCTTGGGCGTCCTCCGAGATTCCTGCTACTTGCTTCCAAGATTACAGTGTCTCGGGGACTTCATGGAAAGCAGGTGGAGACACTGGACGGTGGAACGCAGGCCCCTGGGGCCAGCCGGGCGCTGGTGAGGCATAGCAGCCCTCGAATTCCCGCCCATGTCCTTAGTCACAGCCTGGCTTCCCAGGGGGCCACTCTCCCTGTCATCTGTGACACACGGACATGAGCCTCTTTAAATGTCCTGATGCCACCTGGTGAGTCAGGCCCACGTTTGAAACTTCAGGGAGGGAGCTGGACTGGCTGTCACATGAGTCACAGGATGTCACACCCGGAGTATTCTTAGACACCCTCTTCCTGTCACAGACGCGGGGACGGAGGGCAGGGAAGGGCAGAGGCTTTGCCAGCGGCTCAGGGAATCTGGCTGAGGGCCCGAATGTGTGTGCCCTCAGCCCCCGTCCAGGCACCCACCCTGAGTGGCCACTGACCGTCTACTTCTGTGTCTGTTCCCCGGGTGACTCCGTGGGCTCACTTACTACTTGCACTTGGAATATCAGGACAGGCATGTGGATTTCCCCAGCTCACACAATCATAGGCGAGAACACGGAACCTCTGGGAGATGGAGCGCGTTGCGGGGTCCCAGAGCCGGCTGGCAATGGCCAGCCTCACAGGCCTGCTTCCTGTGGCCGTGGCCGCCCAGGAGACTGGCTGCAGCGGAGCTGTCTGCGGGGCTGGGGCGAGGCTGGGGGTGCCAGGCAGAGGCAGGAGCTGCATCCTGCTGCCGGCAGTGGCCTGGGGTCCTCCTGGGAGCTGCGACCCCGAGGCCCCGAGCGTCCCGCAGAAGGTGCGGATTTCCTTCCTGCCAACATGGCAGGGGAACAGAAGGGTCAAGCACCTTGCGTGGTTCGGTGCCTTTGCCCTGGGCTGAGCTCACGGGGAAGATGTGGCCGGATGAGAGCAGACCGAAAGGGAAAGGCCTACACTGTGCTGTGTGGGGCGGGCCAGGACAGCAGCGTCCCCCTGCACGCCGAAAATATCCCGGAGGCCATCGGGACTGCGGTGGGGACACGGCCCTGGACGCCACAGCGCAGGGCCCTGTCTTGAGACCACCTGGAGGTTCTGGGCGGCCGAACCTGCGGGCACGCCTTCTATGCTGGTCACCTCCACGGGGGACACTGTTCTTCAGGGTGGGCACGGTCAGCAGAAAAATGAACCCTGGGCTGGCCAGCGGCCTGCAAGATCACCCAGTGGAAAGTGATCTATGCAGGACTGACATCCCGCACACACACACCACAGCCAAGGAGCCCTGCTCACTGCACCCCTGAGGGCACAGGTGTGGGTCTACCCCTGCTCACTGAGGGGCAGGTGTGTGTCTCTACCCCTGCTCACTGAGGGGCAGGTGTGCGTCTCTACCCCTGCTCACTGAGGGGCAGGTGTGCGTCTCTACCCCCCAATGAGGGGCAGGTGTGCGTCTCTACCCCCTGCTCACTGAGGGGCAGGTGTGGGTCTACCCCTGCCCACTGCACCCCGGAGGGCACAGGTGTGGGTCTACCCCTGCTCACTGAGGGGCAGGTGTGCGTCTCTACTCCTGCTCACTGAGGGGCAGGTGTGCGTCTCCACCCCTGCTCACTGAGGGGCAGGTGTGCGTCTACCCCTGCTCACTGAGGGGCAGGTGTGCGTCTCTACTCCTGCTCACTGAGGGGCAGGTGTGCGTCTACCCCTGCTCACTGAGGGGCAGGTGTGCGTCTCTACCCCCTGCTCACTGAGGGGCAGGTGTGGGTCTCTACCCCCTGCTCACTGAGGGGCAGGTGTGCGTCTAGCCCTGCTCACTGGGGGGCAGGTGTGGGTCTCCACCACTGCTCACTGAGGGGCAGGTGTGGGTCTCTACCCCCTGCTCAGTGAGGGGGGCAGGTGTGCGTCTACCCTTGCTCACTGAGGGGCAGGTGTGCGTCTCTACACCCTGCTCAGTGAGGGGGGCAGGTGTGGGTCTACCCCTGCTCACTGAGGGCAGGTGTGGGTCTCTACCCCTGCTCACTGAGGGGCAGGTGTGCATCTACCCCTGCTCACTGGGGGGCAAGTGTGGGTCTCTACCCCTGCTCACTGAGGGGCAGGTGTGCGTCTACCCCTCCTCACTGAGGGGCAGGTGTGGGTCTACCCCTGCTCACTGGGGGCAGGTGTGGGTCTACCCCTGCTCACTGAGGGGCAGGTGTGCGTCTACCCCTGCTCACTGAGGGGCAGGTGTGGGTCTACCCCTGCTCACTGAGGGGCAGGTGTGGGTCTACCCCTGCTCACTGAGGGGCAGGTGTGCGTCTACCCCTGCTCACTGAGGGGCAGGTGTGGGTCTACCCTGCTCACTGGGGGCAGGTGTGGGTCTACCCCTGCTCACTGGGGGGCAGGTGTGCGTCTCTACCCCTCCTCACTGGAGGCAGGTGTGGGTCTCTACCCCCTGCTCACTGAGGGGCAGGTGTGGGTCTACCCTGCTCACTGAGGGGCAGGTGTGCGTCTACCCCTGCTCACTGGAGGGCAGGTGTGGGTCTACCCCTGCTCACTGGGGGGCAGGTGTGGGTCTCTACCCCTGCTCACTGGGGGGCAGGTGTGGGTCTCTACCCCTGCTCACTGAGGGGCAGGTGTGGGTCTACCCCTGCTCACTGGGGGCAGGTGTGGGTCTCTACCCCTGCTCACTGGGGGGCAGGTGTGGGTCTACCCCTGCTCACTGAGGGGCAGGTGTGGGTCTACCCCTGCTCACTGGGGGCAGGTGTGGGTCTACCCCTGCTCACTGAGGGGCAGGTGTGCGTCTACCCCTGCTCACTGAGGGGCAGGTGTGGGTCTACCCCTGCTCACTGAGGGGCAGGTGTGGGTCTACCCTGCTCACTGGGGGGCAGGTGTGCGTCTACCCCTGCTCACTGAGGGGCAGGTGTGGGTCTCTACCCCTGCTCACTGAGGGGCAGGTGTGCGTCTACCCCTGCTCACTGAGGGGCAGGTGTGGGTCTACCCCTGCTCACTGAGGGGCAGGTGTGGGTCTACCCTGCTCACTGGGGGGCAGGTGTGCGTCTACCCCTGCTCACTGAGGGGCAGGTGTGCGTCTCTACCCCTGCTCACTGAGGGGCAGGTGTGGGTCTACCCCTGCTCACTGAGGGGCAGGTGTGGGTCTAACCTGCTCACTGGGGGGCAGGTGTGGGTCTACTCCTGCTCACTGAGGGGCAGGTGTGCGTCTCTACCCCCCAATGAGGGGCAGGTGTGCGTCTCTACCCCCTGCTCACTGAGGGGCAGGTGTGGGTCTACCCCTGCCCACTGCACCCCGGAGGGCACAGGTGTGGGTCTACCCCTGCTCACTGAGGGGCAGGTGTGCGTCTCTACTCCTGCTCACTGAGGGGCAGGTGTGCGTCTCCACCCCTGCTCACTGAGGGGCAGGTGTGCGTCTACCCCTGCTCACTGAGGGGCAGGTGTGCGTCTCTACTCCTGCTCACTGAGGGGCAGGTGTGCGTCTACCCCTGCTCACTGAGGGGCAGGTGTGCGTCTCTACCCCCTGCTCACTGAGGGGCAGGTGTGGGTCTCTACCCCCTGCTCACTGAGGGGCAGGTGTGCGTCTAGCCCTGCTCACTGGGGGGCAGGTGTGGGTCTCCACCACTGCTCACTGAGGGGCAGGTGTGGGTCTCTACCCCCTGCTCAGTGAGGGGGGCAGGTGTGCGTCTACCCTTGCTCACTGAGGGGCAGGTGTGCGTCTCTACACCCTGCTCAGTGAGGGGGGCAGGTGTGCGTCTACCCCTGCTCACTGAGGGGCAGGTGTGCGTCTCTACACCCTGCTCAGTGAGGGGGGCAGGTGTGGGTCTACCCCTGCTCACTGAGGGCAGGTGTGGGTCTCTACCCCTGCTCACTGAGGGGCAGGTGTGCATCTACCCCTGCTCACTGGGGGGCAAGTGTGGGTCTCTACCCCTGCTCACTGAGGGGCAGGTGTGGGTCTCTACCCCTCCTCACTGAGGGGCAGGTGTGGGTCTACCCCTGCTCACTGGGGGCAGGTGTGGGTCTACCCCTGCTCACTGAGGGGCAGGTGTGCGTCTACCCCTGCTCACTGAGGGGCAGGTGTGGGTCTACCCCTGCTCACTGAGGGGCAGGTGTGGGTCTACCCCTGCTCACTGAGGGACAGATGTGGGTCTACCCCTGCTCACTGAGGGGCAGGTGTGGGTCTACCCTGCTCACTGGGGGCAGGTGTGGGTCTACCCCTGCTCACTGGGGGGCAGGTGTGCGTCTCTACCCCTCCTCACTGGAGGCAGGTGTGGGTCTCTACCCCCTGCTCACTGAGGGGCAGGTGTGCGTCTACCCCTGCTCACTGGAGGGCAGGTGTGGGTCTACTCCTGCTCACTGGGGGGCAGGTGTGCGTCTACCCCTGCTCACTGGGGGGCAGGTGTGGGTCTCTACCCCTGCTCACTGAGGGGCAGGTGTGGGTCTACCCCTGCTCACTGGGGGGCAGGTGTGGGTCTCTACCCCTGCTCACTGGGGGGCAGGTGTGGGTCTACCCCTGCTCACTGAGGGGCAGGTGTGGGTCTACCCTGCTCACTGGGGGGCAGGTGTGCGTCTACCCCTGCTCACTGAGGGGCAGGTGTGCGTCTCTACCCCTGCTCACTGAGGGGCAGGTGTGGGTCTACCCCTGCTCACTGAGGGGCAGGTGTGGGTCTACCCTGCTCACTGGGGGGCAGGTGTGCGTCTACTCCTGCTCACTGAGGGGCAGGTGTGGGTCTCTACCCCTGCTCACTGAGGGGCAGGTGTGCGTCTACCCCTGCTCACTGAGGGGCAGGTGTGGGTCTACCCCTGCTCACTGAGGGGCAGGTGTGGGTCTACCCTGCTCACTGGGGGGCAGGTGTGCGTCTACCCCTGCTCACTGAGGGGCAGGTGTGCGTCTCTACCCCTGCTCACTGAGGGGCAGGTGTGGGTCTACTCCTGCTCACTGAGGGGCAGGTGTGCGTCTCTACCCCTGCTCACTGAGGGGCAGGTGTGGGTCTACCCCTGCTCACTGAGGGGCAGGTGTGGGTCTACCCTGCTCACTGAGGGGCAGGTGTGCGTCTACCCCTGCTCACTGAGGGGCAGGTGTGCGTCTACCCCTGCTCACTGGGGGGCAGGTGTGCGTCTACCCCTGCTCACTGGGGGGCAGGTGTGCGTCTACCCCTGCTCACTGGGGGGCAGGTGTGGGTCTACTCCTGCTCACTGGGGGCAGGTGTGGGTCTACCCTGCTCACTGGGGGGCAGGTGTGGGTCTACTCCTGCTCACTGAGGGGCAGGTGTGGGTCTACCCTGCTCACTGGGGGGCAGGTGTGGGTTTACCCTGCTCACTGGGGGGCAGGTGTGGGTCTACCCTGCTCACTGAGGGCGGGTGTGGGTCTACCCCTGCTCACTGAGGGGCAGGTGTGGGTCTACCCTGCTCACTGGGGGGCAGGTGTGGGTCTACCCTGCTCACTGAGGGGCAGGTGTGCGTCTACCCCTGCTCACTGGGGGCAGGTGTGGGTCTTCCATGGTTTGCGTGTCATCTGCAACAACATAGGAAAACCTGCTCAGGAAAGGAGAAGCCAGGATAACGGAGGAGATTACTGTTCCAGGTGTTTTCATTATGAAGAAAACTAAAGGGAAAATCTGATCGACATCGTGGACACCAGGAACCGATTAAAAAAAAAAAAAAAACACACAAAAAACCCTACCCACACCAGGCTCTCCGTAATATCACCGATCCTAAAGCTTCTGCCGCCTTCGCGAAGTCTGGGAAAAACAAGGCGGCGGAGTCCTTGCTTCGGAAGCGAATGGCTCCGGTGGTGGGAACAAGCAGCTTTTTGAGACACTGTTACACCGCACGCACGGCGGAATGGCGGTCGCCGCGGCGCCGGGGCGGGGCTTCCAACGCCGCGTCCCTCGGCGCGCGAACGCCCCGAGGAGGTTTGGCCTCCGGGCCCCGCCGTAGGTCGCGATGCATTCTGGGCCTCCGCAATATGGCGTCCTCCTTGATGTGCTGATGAGAGGAGTTTCACTGTAGCGCCAAACCAGAGGGCAAAACTCCCCCAAGCCAGTAAGCGCGCGTTCCGCGTTGTTTCCGCGGGCCCGTGCCGCCCGGCCCTCGGGACTTGTCCTCAGGCAGGACAGACCCACGGGGCCGAAGGCCAGGGCCAGCCAGGCCGCGCGGGCCCGGGGCTGAGGAGCCGGCTGCGGACGAGCACGATGGCCCGGTCCTGGCTCTGGTTGCAGCCGCTCAGGCGAGTGCGGGACCCGCAGGGCTGAGAGCGGCTGGAGGAGACCGAGCAGCGCGGAGCCCGCTGCCCTCCGGCCAGGCGGCCCCGCGGGCGAAGCGGCCGCAGGAGCGGGCGGCCTGCGTGCGCTCGGAGCGGCCCCGGGCGTCGGCGGCCGCGGGCAGGGCCGCCGTGAGGCCCCGAGTTTCTCGCGCCTGCTGACACCTCGGCTCGCAGCGCCTCGGGGGACGCGGCCGGGGGCTCGGGCCCGGGGCTGCGCGTCCGCGCCGGCTTCGCTCCCCGACCCCGACTGGGCCCGCGGAGCCCGGACTTGCGCGGCCGCCTGGGGGTCTGGGCGCGCTCTGCCCCCCGAGTCTTCGCCCGGTCGTCCTTGGCCAGCCCCGGTCCGCACGAGGGGTCAAGGCTGGAGGTTCTCGAGCGCCTGCTGCCCAGGACCCCCCCGCCCCCGGCCCCGGCGATGGAGGCCGAGATGCTGCAGTCGCCCCTGCTGGGGCTCGGGGAGGAGGACGAGGCCGACCTGACCGACTGGAACCTGCCGCTGGCCTTCATGAAGAAGAGGCACTGCGAGAAGATCGAGGGCTCCAAGTCCCTGGCGCAGAGCTGGAGGATGAAGGATCGGGTGAGTGGGGGGCGGGCGGCGCGTGTTGCCGGACGCTTCCGCCTGCGGGCTGGGAGAGGGCTGTGCTGCCTGGCGCTGCTTCTCCTCGCTGGACTTGGGTTCCGGCGAACTAAGTTAGGCCACTTTGAAAAGACTGCGTTCGAGTGTCCGCGCTGTTCCCGCTGAGGGCAGGGCAGCGCGCTGACCACGTGTCGGTCTCCTTCTGTGGCTGCGCGTTTCTATTTTCTTTAGGGTTTATTTTATTTATTTGAAAGGCAGAGAGAGAGAGAGGGAGGGAGGGAGGGCGAGAGAGAGAGAGAGGGAGGGAGGGAGGGCGAGAGAGAGAGAGAGGGAGGGAGGGAGGGTGAGAGAGAGAGAGAGAGAGGGAGGGAGGGCGAGAGAGCGAGAGAGAGGGAGGGAGGGAGGGCGAGAGAGAGAGAGAGGGAGGGAGGGAGGGCGAGAGAGAGAGAGAGGGAGGGAGGGAGGGCGAGAGAGAGAGAGAGAGAGAGGGAGGGAGGGCGAGAGAGCGAGAGAGCGAGAGAGCGAGAGAGAGAGAATATCTTCCGTCCATTGGTTCTCTCTCCAAATGGCGGAAACAGCCCGGAGTGGGCCAGGCTGAAGCCAGGAGCCAGGAGCTTCTTCCAGGTCTCCCACGTGGGTGCAGGGGCCCAAGGACTTGGCCATCCTCCACTGCTTTCCCAGGCCACAGCAGAGAGCCGGATCGGAAGTGGAGCAGCGGGACTGGAACTGGGCGGGTGTGGGATGCCGGCCCTGCGGGCGCGGGCCCCAGCTGGGTGCAGGAGCCGAGGCAGTGCCTGGGAAGCAGGGCGACTGGAGCTTCTGAGTGGTGTCAGGAGCACAGGTTCCCGGAGTCGCGGGGAGCTGCACCCCGTCTCTGCTCTGCCTGGGGGCCAGGCGGCTGTTCTGAGGCCCCACCAGGATTCCTCCAAAGGTGGACGCGGCATGTGACGGGGGTGGGAGTGCCCGGGCGCTGCCGCGTGGGCCACGGCTGGGAGGAGGAGAGCTGGTTTTGTGCGTCTGTGGCCGCGGGAGGCAGAGGGTGGCGCCCTGCTGTGTTGCTTCTGCCTCTGTGGTCCTCGCAGGCCGCTGTGCTGTCTGCACGTTCAGGGGTGTACAAGGGAAGCTGGTGTTAATGATGTTTGGTTTGCCCGGGCTCGCGTGTGTGTGTGTGTGTGAGAGACTAGATTGTTTCTTTCTTCTGAACGGTGTTGAATGTATCTGAGTTCACCACGGTATTCCAGCCGATCAGTCGCCGGTGCCTCAGTTGCTAGTTTGGCTTTTCCTTTTAAAGAGTTTGGGAAGTTTGTTTTATCCAAAAACAACTGAAGGAGTAAAATTGGTCGCTGGGAGAGGTAGTGCAGTGTGCCGACACCTTTAGTTCTGGTTGTTTGAAAAGCAGGGAGACAGGAGGAGATCCCCAGCCCACGGGTTCACTCCCCAAATGCCTGCCGTGGCTCGGGCTGGGCCAGGCCAAAGCTGGGAGCGGGGGACCCCATCCGGGTCTGCCACGTGGGCGGCGGTGGCCCGGCTACCTGAGCCGTCACCTGCTGTCTCCCAGGGTGCGGAACCTGGAGTGGAGCCGGGATGCAGAGGTAGGCACTCCCTTATGGGATGTGGGTGTCCAGCCCCCTCTGCACCGCTGCGCCGAGCACCCGCCCCGAGAAGCGCTGTTTGGGGCTGGTGGCGTGGAGCAGTGGTGCGGCGCCTCATCCTCTGTGGGCACCGCCTTGAGTCCTGGCTGCTCCGCTTCCGCTCCAGAATCCTGCTGATGCGCCTGGGAAAGCAGCAAGAGCTTGGGTGCCAGTCACCCTGTGGGAAACTACAGGAAGCTCCGGGCTGCCGGCTTTGGCCTGGTCCAGCCCCAGCTCTTGTGGCCGTTTGGGGGTGAGCCAGAGGATGGAAGACCTCTCTTTCCTTCTCTGTAACTCTTCCAAATAAATAAATACGTCTTTTTACAAAATCATTTTTGCTTGGCGGAGGGTCTGTTATTTACAGGAAACTCCACAGTGCACTTTTATCCCAGGTCCGTGACCGCTTTGTCAGCCTGGCCTCTCCAGCCTGGCAGCCCGAGCCGCAGGTTTGGACGCAGAACGTTGCCTCCCCAGTGATGGCGGGTCATACCTGACGTTGTAGTTGTCCTGGTGATGTCCTGTAGCTTGGCCAGAGCACCTGCGGGAAGGCCACGGTGGTGTAGGTCTTCCTGTTGGCCAGATGCCCTGGCCTGGCCTCTCCCTTGGTGGTGCAGTGGGGGTCCCCATCTTACGACCCAGGACAGGCAAGAGAGGGCCACCTCGATGTGTGCAGTCACGGTCAGCTGCACCTCCCTGCTCTCCACCAAGGTGGGCAGTGTCGACCCTGCTCAGAGGGGTCTGGGTGAGGACGCCCCTGTGTCAGCAGCTTCCTTCTCGGCCCAGGCCAGCAGCTGCTTCTCTTGTTTTGTTTCTGTTCTGTACCTGGGGACCAGCCTCAGCGGTTGGTAGCCTTGTGGCCGTCCAGGACCTGGGTGAACCGGGTAACGCAGGAGGCACTGGCAGCTGTCTGTGCAGGATGGCCCTCTGCCCCTCAGCCAGGTGCGGTGCATGTGAGGTCCCGTTTGTGCGGGGCGTCCTGTCCGTCGCCAGGGTGCTTAGGCCTTTTCTCAGACTCCGGGGATTTGTCTCCTTCTTGGTCTCCTGCCTCGCGACAGCAGAGATGGGGCCGTCGGCATCTTGGGCGGCTGGAGGAGAGAGCAGGCGTTTGCGTTAAAGCAGCTCTGACTTCATTTTTTATCCTATTTGGAGGGCAATTTTTTTTGAAATGTTCCCTCTGCTACCCTGAACCTGTACTCAAACTGTTTGATGAGTGGATAACTTTGACCTTTTAACTTACACATTAATTTATGAATGATTAGGTTATTAAAGAAACAAAAGTATTGTTCATCTTAGTACCGAGATTGCTGCTTGGGAGAGAGCCCGGGGAGGAGGTTTGCCTTGGCGAGTTGTTCAGTGGAGTCAGCAGTGGAGCCGTCGGTTTGCAGGGCGGCGTCTTAGTGCCCTGTGGCCCCTGGGGCTGTCAGTCGGCTCTACCAGGGCTCACGCTGCAAATTCAGGTGGGGGCAGCCTAGATGGGTGAGCCAGGCCAGACTCCAGAAGGAAAGTGGCGCAGGCCCAGGAGAAATGGAGTCGACACTTGACTCAGAATTTGGTTTTCTGGAGGGTGGGGGCCGTGGGCCCTGGAGAGTCTGTGCTGGAGCAAAAGGGGCCGCTGGGCCTTGGCTGGATGGCCTGGGTTCTTTGAAGTCAGAAAGCTCTGTAACATGAGGCCTTCCAGTTGTATTATTGGTGCTAATTCAGGTGTTGTAAAGCACAGTGCTGGGGCTGGCACTGTAGTGCAGCAGGTTAGGCTGTGGCCTGTGACACTGGTATCCCATTTAAGTGCCAGTTCGAGTCCCGGCTGTTCCACTTCCGATCCAGCTTCCTGCTGTTGTATGGGAAAGCTGTGAAAGATGGCCCAAGTGCTTGGGCCCCTGCACCCACGTGGGAGACCTGGATGGAATTCCTGGCTCCTGGCTTTGGCCTGGCCCAGCCCCAACTGTTGTGACCATTTGGGGAGTGAACCAGTGGATGGAATCTCTTTCTGTCTCTATACTCTGCCTTTCAAGTAAATAAATAAATCTTAAAACAACAACAACAAAAACCCAGGAAGCACACAGTGTGATCTAACACTGCAGGTGAACCAAGCCCATCCGTGGAGTGGGTGGAGTGGGTTCTGGCCACTGGGTTCCCCGCGTGGGACGTTGCTCTTTCGTGGCAACTGTAGGCAGCTGCTCTGAGGCCGGGAATCTTGGGCACCCGGGCATCCAGGCCAGCCTGTTCCAGGCCTGGAGGCGGTGGAGTAGCTGCTTTGTGGAGCGGCACAGGTGGGCCTGTTGGTGCCGTGCTAGGGGCCGCGTCAGCCCCTCCTGGCAGCCACGGGCTGCTTCCGGTGATGCACAGTTCCATGATATGTTTATTTTGTTCATATGCTGAAAATGGCTTACTGGTATCTGACCGCCCGTCCTTGTTACAGATTCCTGAGAGAGACTTTACTAAAGTTGACCCTGAGTGCAGGAAACTTTTCTGCTCTAATGTTTGGCGTCCTTGGAGAGCCACGGTCACGCCCACCGTCATTCGGTGTTCCTGCCGTCTTTGTTTGATCAGGCCTCGTTTCCATGTGCCACTGTTACTGCGTTTTCATTACTGGGCTACTGCTGGTTTTACTATGGTTATTATTGGTTGGTTAATTCTGTGTAGGAGAGTGATATAAACAGTAGTCTTTTTTTTTTTTTTTTTTTTTTTTTGACAGGCAGAGTGGACAGTGAGAGAGAGAGACAGAGAGAAAGGTCTTCCTTTGCCGTTGGTTCACCCTCCAATGGCCACTGCGGCCTGCGCACTGCGCTGATCCGAAGCCAGGAGCCAGGTGCTTCTCCTGGTCTCCCATGGGGTGCAGGGCCCAAGCACTTGGGCCATCCTCCACTGCACTCCCTGGCCACAGCAGAGAGCTGGCCTGGAAGAGGGGCAACCGGGACAGAATCCGGCGCCCCGAGCGGGACTAGAACCCGGTGTGCCAGCGCCGCAGGCGGAGGATTAGCCTGTTGAGCCGCGGAGCCGGCCCAGTAGTCTTTTTTAATACATTAAAAAAAGATTTATTTATTTGAAAGGCCAGGTTACAGAGAGAGGGAGAGACAGAGAGATCTTCCATCCATTGATTCACTCCCCAAAGGGCTGCAGCGGCCAGGGCTGGGCCAGGCTGAATCCAGGAGCCCAGAGCTGCTTCCTGGTCTCCCACGTGGGTGCAGGGGCCCGAGCACTCGGGCCATCTTCCACTGCTTTCCCTCGTGCATTAGCAGGGCCTGGAAATGGAGCAGCTGGGGCGTGAACCAGCGTTACCTTTTACCTGCTGTGCCACAGCACTGGCCCTGGCCCCTCATAGTGCTTTTACAGGAAAATTGTGATTTTTCCATTTCTAGACAAATCTGTGACTTCCTAGAGCTGTAGCAGCAGCAGATAAGCTTGTGTCCCCATCTGTCATTACTGTGGTTCTCTGCACCCCTCACAGAGCGCGTGAGAGGGTGGGCTCACTGGTCAGGGGTTGTTTGCCTGCACGTGGCGTGGAGACAGGGAAAGACCATCGGCAGATGCACTGTGTCACACGTGTGTGACAGTGATAGCGTGCACTCTGCATGTGTGTGGGACCATCGACACATGCTCTCTGACTACATGCATGTAAAACCTACAGCAGACATGCTGTCTACATGTACCAACACATTATACATACATGTGTGCAGGATCATTGACAGATATGCTATTTTTTAAAAAGATGTACTTATTTGTTTGAGAGAGTGAGAGAAGGAGAGACAGAGAGATAAGAGATCTTCCATATGCTGGTTCATTCCCCAAGTGGCTGCAACAGCCAGGAGCTTCTTCTGGGTCTCCCACGTGGGTGCAGGGGTTCAACACCTTGGGCCGTCCTCCGCTGCTTTCCCTGGCACATTAGCAGGGAGCTGGATCCGAAGTGGAGCAGCTGGGTCCAGAACAGGCACCCATAGGGGATGCTGGCTCTGCAGGCTGCAGCTTTGACCTGCTGAGCCATAGCGCTGGCCCCCAGAGAGGCTGTTTCTGCGTGTTATAGCACGACTGATAGAACACTCTGCATGTGTGTGGGACTACTGGCCAGACAGTTATATCAGCACATGTGGGGATGTGACCATAAACCCAGGAAACTTGTTTCTAGGCTCCGGGCGGGGCGCGGGGCTATTTTGTAGCCATGTTTTGAAAACACTGCTAAGGAAGTGAGTAGATACTTTGAGCAGACCTGGATGCTAAGGTGTTAGTAATAACCCTGTGTGCTTTGTTGCTCCCTCTCTGTCTCTGCGTGCCCTCCTCTGCCGGCTCAGCTCCCTGCCCTGCGCTGCCCTGCCCCGAGACTGCCCTCCGCAGGGCCGTGGTTTGTGCCGGGGCTGGGGTCTGTCTGTCCTCAGTGGCCGCGCCCCCGCTGGGCGCTCCTTCCTCGTGACACTCTTCACACTCCAGGTCTCCTCTCATGCCCTGGCTTACTCCAGGGACCGCTCTGGTTTGGCGCCTGAACGTGGGAGCATCAGGGGACTGTTCTGCGCCCCCTCCATTCCTAACGCCCTCCTCCAGGCCCTGCGTTCAGACGCCGTCGATGGGACGGTGATGCTCAGGCGCTGTCTGACCTCCCTGCGACGCTCCTCGGATGCCTGCTTTGACTTAGTTTTCTGTCACAACATAGCCTGAGCGTCACCTAGCCGTGTTCAAGGTTTTTTTTTTTTTTTTTTTTTTAAGATTTATTTATTTGAAAGAGTTAGAAAGAGAGGCAGAGAGAGGGAGAGGTCTTCCATCCGCTGGTTCACTCCCCAGGTGGCCGCAGCGGCTGGAGCTGTGCTGATCTGAAGCCAGGAGCCAGGAGCTTCTTCCAGGTCTCCCACGCGGGTGCAGGGACCCAAGCACTTGGACATCTTCCACTGCTTTCCCAGGCCATAGCAGAGAGCTGGATCGGGAGGGGAGCAGCCGGAACTCAAACCAGTGCCCATTTGGGATGCCAGCACTGCAGGCGGTGGCTTCACCCACTATGCCACAGCGCCAGTCCCTAAAGCTTTAAATCTAGAGGTTATCCTTGGTCCTGTCCTCTCATCATCGTCACCCCATCCAGGTCGTCAGGAGACCCTCTGACTTGACCTTGGAGGTGGGTCTCACACTGGGCCCTGTGTTTTGTCTCCACTGCTGCGAACCCTGCCCGGGCAGCCACTTCTCTGACTTGGTGACAGCCGGGTCCTGACTGGTCCCGAGTGCTCCTGCTTGCCCTGTGACTGATCCACCCCTAGTGGTCACTGGGTCTTTATCAAGTGTCCGTCAGATCCTGCGCTTCCTTCCTGGTACTGTCCCTTGCATTCCTGAGCTCCTGGAGCAGAGGAGAGCTCCTCCCCCGACGGCAGAGCCTTTGTGATCTGGGCCCGGCTGCCTTTGCTCTTCTGGTAGGAGCCCGGTGCTCTGCCTGCCGGTTGCGGGTGCCTGGCTGCTCCTTGTTGCTGGCACTCTGGGTCCCTTCCTCAGAGACCTGCCCTTCGCCCTGGAGGCAGCTGGGATCTCTGCTCTGGAATGTGTCCTCCGTACTCGCGCCCCAGAAGCGAGCCTTTTTCGTCAAGAAGGGGACCTGGTCCGTGCCAGCCGGTGGAGCAGTGCCTGGCACAGCGTAGGGGTTCCGTCAGTGTGCTGATGAGAGGGTGAACAGTTTGCAGAAGGCTCTCACCTAGGCTGTCTCTTAGACTCAGTAGCAGGGTAAGTTGCATCCTTGTTTCCTTGTTATAGATGAGGAAACTAAGGTTTTAATTAAGTGGCCTAAAGTAATATGTTACACGGTTGGCAAGGAAAGTGAAACAATGTAGTTAAACCAGAGTAAACTGTGTCAAAGTGTCTCAGTTGAACAATTCAGAGTGAGCTCTGGCAGTCTGGGAGGGCGGGGTGGCAGTGATGCAGAAGCCAACAGCGCCGGGCATCGGGCGCCAGGGCCTTGCAGAGGTGCAGCGTAGCTGAGAATGCCCACTGGGTGCCCCACGCTCCTGGGGTTCCCCCGGGCCCTCTGAGGGCTCCGTGGGGGCAAAGCTGTTTTCACAGGAGGAGAAAACGTTGGCCTTTCCCCACTCTGCTGATGCCTGCACTGCAGCGGTTCAAAGTGCCGGCACTCAGTGTGGCTGCTGACGGTGGGTCCACCCTGCACTAGCACTTCCGGCTTCCTTGCCTTGCACTCGCTTGAGGAGAAAATCCTGTTTTCACTTGAGGATTCCTTGCGAAAGCAGTGAATGGTTGGTTTTACTGAGCCCCAGTGTCTGAGCCTGCCCGTCTTCATACTCGGTGATGACTGTTGGCTGTTGGTGGGCCCAGTGGCCACCTGGAGGAGGAGCCTGGCAGGCTGCAGGCTGGACCGCTGCTGTGTCTGGACTTAGCCTGAGGCCTGCTCGGGGGACCAGGCCAGGGCGCTGTGCAGGCTTGTTCTTGACAGGGAGCCAAATGAGCTGTCCATCCAAGGAAAACAAGTGGCCGTGTCTGTTGCCAGTGGTAAGATATGGAGACTGGAGCTCTGGAAACCTGTGCGTCTGCCCTTGTGAGCTCAGCAGCAGGCAGCGCCTGAAGCCTCTCAGAGGGCGTGGTTATGTGAATGAATATGCGTGGTGTTCTTTGTGATTATAGAATGAAATGTGGCCATATCGAAACTTCTTTTTTTTAAGATTTATTTTTTTGTTTGAGAGGCAGAGTTGTAGACATTGAGAGGGACAGACAGAGAGAGATCTTCCATCTTCTGGTTCACTCCCCAAATGGCTGCAACGCTGGAACTGGGCCAGTCCGAAGCGAGGATCCAGGAGCTTTCTGGGTTTCCCATGTGGGTGCAGGGCCCAAACACTTGTGCCATCTTCCACCGCTTTCCCAGACACATCAGCAGCAGGCTGGATTGGAAGTGGAGCAGCTGGGACTTGGTCCGGCGCCTGTATGAGATGCTGGTGCCACAGGTGGAGGCTTGACCTGTTACGCCACAGCACTGGCCCCAGTATTTGAAACTTCTGCATAGTTCAGTGAACATATATTTTCAAGGGACCAGTACCTGATAGTATGAAATCACCCACTGGTAGACGATCCATTCAGGGTGGCCAGGGGACTTTCATGTGCCGTGGCTGAGAAACACGTTGGTGTGTGTTCAGGTAGGCGGGATGCTGTTTTATATTCTGTTCAGATAGGCTCGGACAACCACTCACTGAGTGTTGGTGTTACATGAAAGGTGATTGCTCTCAGTGATTTAGACACGGAGACACTCTTGCCCTCTCCAGGGAAGTATCCCTGAGGCCCGGTTTCTGGAATGTGTCAGCCGAACAGCACCTTTCTGTAGCCTGACTGCGAAGCGGACGTGGGAACCCAGCTGTTCTAGTCAGCCAGCTGTTAGAGAGATTTGCAACGTGCCACCTGTCACACTAGCGTACTGTTGAAAACACAGTTATCCTCTCAGAGAGATGTCATTTCTGAATGCACAATGAGCTGACAGTTCTTTTTGAATGACTTCATAAATGTATTGAAACTTTTCTTTCTGCTTTGACCGCTAATGTGGACAGTGCTGGCCATGTATCTTGTCAGGGGGTCTTCAGGAATGGGTAGGGGTGGAAGGGACTCTTGGTACCAGAAGTTTCAGAAGTTTGATGTGGTTGAGAGAAAGTGGGCATCAAACTGAATCAAACTTAAATCAGGAGGAGGGGCTTGGAGAGGTCGGGCGTTGGCCAGAGTCAGGCATTGGCTGGAACTGAGGACGGGCTCCGTTCTGAAGTGTTCCACTCTTCCCGAATTCCCTTCTCCTGAGGAGGGGCCCGGGTCTCCAGACTCGGGGCTGGACATGTTTGTGAAGAGCCTGTGTGTCTGACATGTGTCGTATGACAATGCCCAAGGCCTCCTATGGGCCCAGCTGTCCTGTGTATGTCCAGAGGGGAGTGGAGGAAAATTGACCTGTCTGGCACGGTCATGTCAGCACTACCCATGAGGCCCTGGTGTCCTGGAGACAGACGGTCACGTCAGCACTACCCATGAGGCTCTGGTGTCCGGGAGACAGACGGTCACATCAGCGCTACCCATGAGGCCCTGGTTCTGGGAGACAGACGGTCACGTCAGGACTACCCATGAGGCCCTGGTGTCCGGGAGACAGATGGTCACGTCAGCACTATGCATAAAGCACTCATGGATGTGTTGATCCTGTGCTCTTGGAGGAGGAGGGCACTATTACCAGAACACCTTGGCTTTGTATTAAATATGTAAACTGTTTGCATTGAATTGTTTTATTTATTTGTGGGGCAGACACACACACACACACACACACCAGTTCCCATCTACTGGTTCACTTCCCCTAAAGTCTAGTGCCAAAGCCAGGAGCTCAGAACTCAATCAAGGTCTGCCACTTGAGTGACAGGGAGCAGTTGCTTGAGTTATCACCCCTGCCTCCCAGGGTCTACATTAGCAGAAAACTGAAGTCAGGAGCTAGAACTGGGAATCCAACCCAGGCATTCCCACGGGGGACGTGGGCACCGTAGCTGCGTAGCTGAATGTCTGCCGTGCATTGGCCTGCACTAGCGGAACAGATTCATGTATTTGCCGTCATTACTGTGGCAGCGACCAGCGTCTTACTGTGGTTGATGATGGACCGGAAGCTGCTTCAGTGTTTGAGCTGGGGGCTGTCCTGCACAGACTTGCAGTCTGAAAGATCTTGGCTGTGTGGCGTGGAGGGTCATGGGAGTGGCAGGTGGAGAGGGGGTGGCGGTCATCCCAATGAGTGGCCGTGAGGGCCCAGAGAGGCCACTGCAGCAGGGGTGGAAAACGGCCAGATTCTGCTGGTTTGGTGAAAGTAGGTCAGTACCGTCTGGCTGGAGTGTGGGGTTAGGAGCGGGCAGGGCTGGTGAAGAGAGTGTGACTGCTCTCTGTACTTTTCATTAGCGTGTTTCCTGTGGGTCTCAGTAGTCACCAAGACACCATTCAACGGGGTTTCTTTAACACCTGCTCTAAAAAGCCTGCTGTGTTCATTTTGAGCAGGGTGCTGTGGGAGGGTCCTGAAGTAGATGGGCACATCTCCTCCTCATTATCACCTTGTGCAACTCTGGAGGTGAAGTTCTAACAAGCTCGCGCTGGTGTATATATAAATGGTGTCTTCCATGCTTCTCCACCTTCCTTTGATTCCAGACGATCATATGTACGATGTTTGCTCAGTAAATGTGAAGTTTGACACCTTTTTCTTTTTGTCTAGTTAAATATATACAAAATGTCATCCCAGTAAATATTTGGCATTATATGTTAATGTTTTAAACATGTTTTTACACCTTAAATTTGTCAGGTACTGGTCCATGTGACTGCAGAGCATTTTCTGTTTTTAAACGTTTATTTATTTGAAAGGCAGAGTTACAGAGAGAGGGAAAGAGATCTTCCATCTGTTGGTTCACTCCCCAAATAGCCACAGTGGCTGGGGCTGGGCCAGACCAAAGCCAGGAGCTAAGAACTCCATCTGGGTCTCCCATGTAAGTCTCCCTTGTGAGTGGCAGGGGCCAACACGGGCTGTCTTCCACTATCCCAGGTGGATTAGCAGGGAGCGAGATGGGAAGCTGGGCAGCCAGGACTGGGATCAAACTGGTGCTCTGGTCTGGGATGCCCGCACCGGAAGCATGCACTTAGCCCCCCGTGCCCACAGCATGAGCCTGCTCCCCTTTTCTGTATTTGAGAGGCAGACAGAGGAAGAGAGACAGATGCATAGAGAGCGCAAGCTCCAGCTTCTGGTTCATTTTCTAAATGCCCAGGAGCTGGGAACACACGGTGGCAGGAACCCAGCTCTGAGCCGTCCCTGCTAAGTCCCAGGTGTGCACTGGCAGGAAGCTGGGCTGGGGCGTGGAGCCAGGACTTGAACGCAGGCCCTCTGATGTGGAAGGGGACCCCTGGTGGCACCACCTGCTAGGCCAGGAGCTCCCCTGCAGGAGCAGCTGAGGGGGAGGCAGTCGGAAAAAACAAGCTTTAATTTTGCCCAACAATCAGTATTTTTTCAGATTTATCTTCTGTTCTTGATTAGTAATATTTTTTATTTTAAAATTCTGATATAATTTCAGGAAAATTGTTAGACTAGTAAAACGAGCTTCCCTACAGGCACAGTTAACCCAGAGCCACCGCTGCTCACCCCTTGCCTCTGGCTCCCTTGTTCCCTGTTTCCGTGTAAATGCCTGTTTCTTTCCCTGAACCATTGAGGAGATGGTGGAGATGCCGTCCCCTCATTGCTAAGTACTTGGTGTGTGTCCTGAGAGCAAGGACTTTGTCGTAGGTGAGCCCTGCAGAGTGTGGCGACGCGGACCTCACCTTTATTGCAGTGCTGTTGATGTACAGTCCACGTCGGATGTCTCTGTGTGTCCCAGTCATGGCCCTTTGTGCGCAGTCCTGCTCACTGGGGACCACACACAACGTTCAGTGGTCACGATGGCTGTGTAGGCGTTTCTCAGCCCTTCGTACAGTTTCCTTCTTGATTTTTTTTTCTTATTGTGGTAAAGGTGATCATTTCAGCCATTAAAAATTCATGGTTCAGTGGCATTAAGGACATTCTCACTGTGTGCAAACATCACTATGTCTACCTGCAGAAATCTTTCATGTAGTAGAAAGACTGAAACTTCCTGTTAAACCCAGACTGTTCCCCGCCGTGGTGGCCTTCCTCCTCCTCGGTGTGCACACAACACGTCTTCCCCGTGGTGACAAGCCAGCTCCCCCGGAGTGCAGGAGGGGAGTGGGAGTCACACACAGATCTTCTCAGGTTTCTCTTCTCCCATTCTTTGCTCGGTCACCTAACTACTACCTGCTGGTGGCCCTGGGAGCAGCTGAGGACACATCGGTGACTAACACAAGGCTGGTTCTCAACGTTCTGGCAGGGGAAACGGAACTAGCGTAGCAGCAGGTGACAGTGGAAAACTACCGCAGGCCAGGGACAGCGACAGAGCGGCTGACCAGGCGGGCGACCCTGCTGCACCCCAGTGCCGCCCCGGAGCTGACCCCGGGATGTGGGTTAGCAGGAAGCATGAATCAAGTGGAGGAGCTGGGACTTGAAACCAAGCACTCGGGGCCGGCGCTGTGATGCAGTGGGTTAAAGCCCCAGCGTGCAGCACTGGCATCCCATATGGGCACTGGTTCAAGTCCCGGCTGCTCCTTTTCTGATCCAGCTCTCTGCTATGGCCTGGGAAAGCAATAGAAGATGGTCCAAGTGCTTGGGTCCCTGCATCCGTGTGGGAGACCCGGAAGAAGCTCCTGGCTCCTGGCTTCAGATCAGCCCAGCTCCACCATTGCAGCCGTCTGGGGAGTGAACCAGTGGATGGAAGACCTCTCTCTCTCTCTCTCTGCCTCTCCTTCTCTCTATGTGTAACTCTGACTATCAAATAAATAATTCTTTAAAAAAAAACAAAAAAAACAAAACAAAAAACCAAGCACTCTGATGTGGGATGTGGGTGTCCCGAGTGGAGGGTCTGTGTGCTACACCACAACACCCACCCCTTGCCACGCTGGTTTCCACTACTTGTGCCCGTAAATGTCCCTGCCAGCGTGTGTGACAGTTCCAGTTCTGCCCCGTGCTTGCCGGCACTTGGAACGTGTGACGTCTTGAAGACTTCGTAGTCCTTACTCCCGAGGCCTGTGCAGGTCATGCTCAGGGCAGGTGCAGGTTACACAGTAAAGCCTCCCAAGTTGCTTGTTGTGGGACCGAGCAGGGCTGCTGGCGGCGGAGAGGCTTGTTGGGTGAAAAGGGAGTTTGGTGGGAGGGAGCTGAATTGCTGGGGCTTGGCTGTTAGCAGAGGGAGGGGGCAGCACGGGGCAGGGAGCTGAGCGGAGAGCAGTGGGCGGCAGAGGGGCAGAATCCAAGGCTGCAGAGAGCAGGCGGGCACGGGGAGGGAAGGGGAGGGAAGGGGAGGGAAGGGGAGCTGCTCTCCAGGGTGGGGGGAGGCGGGCCGGAGCCCTCCCTGCACTTTGCATGTTTTTCCAGGTCCCAAGGGTGTTTCTCACATGGATCACTCTGTCTAATCCTGAAGACCTGGCAGGTGGATTTTGTTACTGCTGAGTAAACTGAGACTATTTAGAGAGGGCATCCAACCTGGCTGAATTTTTTTTAAAGATTTATTTATTTATTTGAAAGAATCAGAGGGAGGGAGGTGGCGGGGAGAGAATCTTTCATCTGCTGGTTTACTCCTCAGATGGAGAGCCAGTGTTCAGCCAGGCCGAAGCCAGGAGCTTCTTCTGGGTCTCCCAGATGGGTGGCAGGGGTGCAAGCACTTGGACCATCTTCCGCTGCTTTTCCCAGGCCACCTGCTGGATTGGAAGTGGAGCGTGAGCTGGTGCCCACATGGGATGCAGGCACTGCATGTGCCGGCCCCTGGCTGAACTCTGGCTGCCAAGCAGAGCCTGGAGCCCAGGCCTGAGCTGTGGGCGTTTAGGAGCCCCAGTGTCCACGCTGCTTCCTGCTTGCATTGGATTCACAGATGCAGCCTTTGCCGTGGTTTCTCACTGGTTTAAAGTCCCCTTGCATACAGTCAGGCAGTGCGGGAGACTGCTTTCTCAGAATTCGGCGGCTGAGGCAGTGGGTGAGGCCAGGTCCGTGAAGCTGGTGTCCCTTCTGGGCACCGTTTGTGTCCCGGCTGCTGTGCTCCCAATCCGGCTCCCTGCTGATGTGCCTGGGAGGAGCAGCAGAGGACGGCTCGAGTGCCTGGGCCCCTGCCATCCCCGTGGGAGAGTCAGATGGAGCTCCTGGCTTCCACCTGGCCCAGCCCTGGCTGTTGTGGCCATCTGGGGGAGTGAATGAGTGGTGGAAGATATCTCGGTCTCTGTTTGTAACTCTGATTTTCAGATAAATCTTTTATTATTTTTTAAAGAATTGAAGATGCAGCCACGTTTTTACCTGAGAGAATGGGCTTTGGTGGTTCCACGTTGTCTGCTGTGGCCTGTGTTCGCGTGTGCGTCTGTGACGTGGCCCTGGGACTGCTCGTCTCAGCACAGTTCTCGGGATTGAGTGGGTAGCATTTGTGAAGCCTGCAGACTGCCTGGCCAGGGTTAGGGAGGCGTGACTGAAGCACCCCTGGCACTGACCCCTGCTCACTGGGTCGGAGCCGCCAGTCAGCCCCGTCGGGTTTGTGGGGCAGCCTCACGCTGCAGGTGAGCGGGGGTCTGGGAGGAGGAGAGCAGAAGCTGTCGGAAGCGGGCTGAGCTGGAATTTTCGCCCAGGGAGAAGAGCAGAAGTGGTTCAGGTGACCCCATCCTGCCCCAGGTGGGGAGGCCCAGGCTCCTCCTCCTTCCGCCCTCGGCAGTGACTCTCCCCTCCCGGCACAGGACACGAGCTCTCCTGGGGTCCACATCCGCCCGGGTGTTGAGTGTGTGCCAGTGAGATCTGGTGAATGTAGATTTATCAAAAACTGCGTGTGACACGTTTCCCATAGATCAGCGTTCAGGAGCACTCTCCAGAGAGCGAATTGATTCCTGCAAGCCCCCGTGGCGAGTGGTGGGTTCAATAATGGCTGTTGTTTTTCTTTAGACGTCAGGTTCGTTTCTTGCCGGTTGAGGATTCTTGTGAGAGCAGTTTTGGGAATCTGCCAGACAGACTGCTCTCTCCCAGAGCTGCCGCAGGGGTGAGGCTCTGCTGCTGCCTCCCGCTGGGCCTGACGGTGGCCCTTGCCGGGGTCTCCGCTTCGTCTCCCCGTGGGCAGGAGCGCGGTGGTGCTTTGGAAGTGGGCCTGACGCCACCTTTCCTCAGCCCAGATTTGGGTCTCTGTCTCCGCGTCCTGACCTGGGGCTGCTCCCTGACAAGCAGACCCAGAACTTGGTGGCACCTTGCGCTTGCTCTGTGAGTTCTGGTGGGAGTCGTTGCTTTCGAGTTTCTGTTTTGGGAACCTGCCTTCTTGGTTCTTCTAGGTCCTGCAATAAAAAGTGTTGAGTGATGGGCCCTGAGCGGTGTGGGGTTCAGATGCTCTGTGCACGCTGGATGCCGTCAGGGGCCCAGGAGCCCCAAGTAAGCCTGAAGGCTGTGGGGACCTGGAGCTTGCCCAAGTCCCTTGGCCCCCAACCCCTGGTGTTCCTTGGTCCTGCTGGGTGGGTGTTGAGCATTAGCCCCTTGTACCACTCTTGTTCATGATAGATTTTATGGTGCCTCATTACTGTCTTACCTTGCCGTTAATTTTAGGTTGGATCATAACTTATAATCTGTTTAATCACTACATTAAAGTTGCTTCTAATTTTCACATAAATATATATATACGTGTATATATACACATGTATATGTGTGTGTGTCTGTATATGTGTGTATATATACACGTGTATATGTGTGTGTGTCTGTGTATATGTGTGTATATATACATGTATATGTGTGTATGTGTATATATTTGTATATAGTTGAGAAATGGCTGCTACATTGTTCCTTTTTATCTCTGAGAAGAATTTTTAAAAATTTTATTTATTTGAGAAATAGGTAGAGACAGCAAGTCAGACACACACACAGAGAGAAATAGAGAGAAGGAGGGGGAGAGAGGGGGAGAAGGAGGGGGAGAGAGGGAGCGAGCTCCTGCCGCTGGTTCATGCCCCAGATGCCGCGACAGCCGAGAGGACTGGAGCCAGGAGCCAGGTGCTCCACCTTGAGTGCAGGGACCGAGGCACGTGCACCATCAGTGCTGCTCCCGGGTCCCCGGCAGTAGCCGCTGGATCCAGAAGCCACGCCAGGCGTCAGGCCCAGGCACTGTGGGTGTGCTGACCGCAGCGGCGGTGAGGCTGAGGTGTTTATGCGGCGTAGATTATTTTCTCCTTCTTTTTGTGGCTTACGCATAGCCATGTGTTTTGAAAATAGTATGTTAATATTTTCACAAGTGGAGTGACTAGGGAATTATCTTTATAGAATTGTGTGTTTTCAGCCTGAGAATAGTATATTCAAGCAAATGTGAAAAGCTGGTGCTTTAAGATTGTCCCAGTTGTCTGTAGGAGTGTTTATCACAGGGGCCGGCCGGCGCTGTGGCACAGTGAATTAACAGTGCCGACATCCCACATGGGCTCTGGTTCGAGTCTTGACTGCTCCATCTCCCATCCAGCTCCCTGCTGATGTTCTTGGGAAAGCAGCAGAGGAGAGCCCAAGTGTTTGGGCCCTGCACCCATGTTGGAGACCCGGAAGAAGCTTCTGGCTCCTGGCTTTGGCCTGGCCCAGTCCTGGCTGTTGTGACCATTTGGGGGAGTGAATCAGCAATGGAAGACCTCTCTCTCTGTCTCTACCTCTCTCTCTAACTCTGCCTTTCAAATAAATAAATCTTAAAAATAGAATGTTTATTATAGTGTTCATTCATTAACTTATTCATTTACTTAGTATTTATTGAATGCCTACATATAACCTAATACCTATCAGTAGATAACATTGTGTAAATTATGGTATATCATGTACTAGACTTCTTTTTAAATCTACTTTGTTTTTCTTTTAATGTTTATTTTTATTTATTTGGAAGGCAGAGTGACAGATTTTTTAAAAAATGAATTTATTTATTTGAAGGGCAGAATTAGAGGGAGAGACATAGTGAGAGTGAGAGATGAGAGAGACCTTCCATCCATTGGTTCACTCCCCATTTGGGTTTTCCACATAGGCAGCAGGGGTCAAGCACTTGGGCCGAATTCTGCTGCTTTCCCAGGTGCATTAGCAGGGAGCTGGATCAGAAGAGGAGCAGCAGGCACTCATAAGGGATGCTGATGTCTCAGGTGTGGTTTGATCCCCTGCACCACAACACCTGAGACTGAGGGCAATCTCGCATCTGCTGGGTCACTTCCCGAATGTCCCCAACAGCTGGGGCTGGGCTAGGCAGAAACCGGGAACCTGGGACTCCATCTGGGTCTTCCATGTGGGTGGCAGGGACTCAAGTACTTTAGCCATCATCTGTTGCCTCCCAGGCTGACGCTCGAACATCAGCAGGAAGCCGAGATGTGGACCAGGCACTTTGATGTGGGATTTAGGTGTCCAAAGCAGTGACCTAACCTGATGGCCTGCAGTGCATAGTAGACTTCCTGATGTTAGGGAGGCGGTGAAGTAATACTCTGTGTATGCTGTAGTGGTGAGCTTTCTGAGACACGTTATTAATTAGAAACAAACAGGACACAACTTCTGTGATGTGATCCTATTACGTTTTACATATACAGTGATTGTTCATCTATGTAAAAAATTTATGGGGCCCGGCGCTGTGGCATATCAGGTAGAGCTGCCCCCTGCAGCCCCGGCACCCCACATGGGCACTGGTTCAAGTCCCGGCTGCTCCACTTCCGGTCCAGCTCTCTGCTATGTCCTGGGAAAGCAGTAGAAGATGGCCTAAGTTCTTGGCCCCTGCACCCGCATGGGAGACCTGGAAGAAGCTCCTGGCTCCTGGCTTTGGATCAGCTCAGCTCCAGCCGTTTCGGCCATTTGTGGGGTGAACCAGCAGATGGAAGACCTCTCTCTTTCTTGCTGCTTCTTCTCTCTCTCTCTCTGTGTAACTCTGACTTCCAAATAAACAAATAAATCTTCAAAATAATTTCAAATATCACTTCAAAATAATCTTCAAAATAATGGAAAGACATGCACTTATGGACAGTGATAGGAGATAGGGATCAGCAGAATTTTATTTATAAAAATTTATATTTTTCTGTACTTTTATTTAAAAATATTTATTTGAAAGGTAGAAAGAGAGAGAGAGAGAGATCTGCCATTCACTGGTTCACTTCCCGTGTGCCTGCGATGGCTGGAGCTGGACCGGGCTGAAGCCAGGAACCGGGAACCAAACCCAGATCTCCTATGTGGTTAGCAAGGACCCAGCTCCTTGAGCCATCACCGTGCCTCCCAGGGTCCACGTTATCAGGGAGCTGGAAGGGGGTGGAGCTGGGCCTGAATCTCAGTCTCTGCTACGGGTGCTGGCACCCCCAGCTGAGGCTCAGCCGCACCTGACACCTGCCCCCCTCTTCAGTGGGTGTGGAACTCCGGGTCGGTCCTGCAGCATCCTACAGGTGTGTGTCTGTGGCCTTCCTTGCTCCCGTGGGAGGTCTGCTGTCGGTCTGGGGTCTCCTCCAGCAGTTGTAGGACACGGGTGTCTATTAAGGGAGCTTAGCTTTCCTTGTGGCTTCCTGCTTGTGGTTTGCTGAGATTACTGAAGCTGTGGGGTTGGTTCTGGAGGACAGGCTGCCCTCGTCCTTCAGGGTCCTTCCCAGCCATGTTTGTGCCCCCGCTTCCCTCTCCACGTCCGTCTCCTCCGCGTTTCCTCCGGTGTGTTCCATCTCAGGCCATCTTTCTGATCTAGACGTTCCCACTTGGGTCCTCCTATTGCTCTCTGCTTTATGTTTGTCTTTGGCCTTAGTCCTTGAGTGAATTTGCGATGAGATTTTAAATCACTGTCATTTCTGGGTCTGTTTCTGTCGACTGGTTTTCTTTTGGATGCGGGTCCCTGCGCCGGCACCTTGCCTGTTCACCTACAGGTGCAGTCTCTTGGAGCCCAGCTGCACTGAGCGTCGTGTGTTTTCCCTCTGTGATTCAGTCCCTGCAGTGGAGGGGGGCGGGTGAACGCCTGAAGTGGTTATTCTCTGGACCTTTAGGCACAAAATTTGGTGATGGCTCAAGTCTTTCATCTTGATCTGGATTAGCCCCGAGCCTGAGCGTCAGCCTTTCTGGGGTCTCTGCTAGTGTTGTGGGGGTCAGGGCATTCTTGTTCCACCCTGTTGGGGTCTGTGTGCCGCCCAGCCTCCCTTCACTCCTCCCCGGGAGCTGCTGCTCGCGTGGCCTGCTGCTGTCCCGCTGCCGTCCCGCTGGCAAGCTTAGCCCGCTGCCCTCTGCGCCCGCCCTGCCCGGTACGCTGTCCCACCAGTTTCTGTTGCCACAGCCCTGTAAACTCCGAGCTCTCTCCTCAGCTCTGCCCGGAGCCCCAGGACCCCTCTGCTCTCAGGCTCTCCGGGACGTGTGCCTGTTCATGCAGTGGTTGGTGTCTGGAAAGGTGTCTCGTGTATTTTGCTGTCTTCTCTTGGTGTGTGGTGGGAGGCCTCGTCTGGCACCAGTCCCTGGGGGTGACAGACAGGAAGCGTTTGTTGGAGAGGCTGGTGACGCACAGCTCGGTCACTTGTTACATGGTGAGAGCGGTCGATAGCTGATTCCTTACAGTAAATAAATGGATATGCGTTGGAGTTTCTGTTCTTTCACTGAACCTAACTTTTCCCCCAGTGGAATTTTGCTTTCCAACTGAACTGTGGCATTAAAATTTAGGATTATGTCGGCACATTAAATTAATAGCACAGATTAAAGTTTGCAGGACTTCAGCCCTCCAAGTAATTTACAAGTGTAGACCGGGCTCCTTGCATTTGCATTTCATTTGGGCTTTGTAAAGCCGGGTAGGTCAGAGGTTGAAACTGAAATAATTGTTAAACATGTAAGAGGATTTAAGCTTTAAGAATAAAATCCTCCCGTTTTGGTGTTGAGATCCGAACTGGGCCCTTGGTCACGCAGTCCGACAGCAGCTGCCAGGGCTCGGGCAGTCTCCAGGATTGTTTACAAGTCTTGTTTTGGAAGGTCCTTCCTAGTCTTACTTGATTTTCTTTCTCTTTAGAAATTATGGGCTGGCGCCGTGGCTCACTAGGCTAATACTCGGCATGTGGCGCCGGCACCCTGGGTTCTAATCCCGGTCGGGGCGCCGGATTCTGTCCCGGTTGCCCCCTTCCAGTACAGCTCTCTGCTGTGGCCCGGGAAGGCAGTGGAGGATGGCCCAAGTCCTTGGGCCCCTGCACCCGCATGGCAGACCAGGAGGAAGCGCCTGGTTCCCGGCTTCGGATCAGTGTAGCTCTGGCCATAGTGGCCATTTGGGGGGTGAACCAACGGCAAAGGAAGACCTTTCTCTCTGTCTCTCTCTCTCATATAGCTATATGTCTATAGCTCTGCCTGTCCAAAAAAAAAAAAAAAAAGAAAGAAAGAAAGAAAGAAAATTACGTAGGAAAAATGCATACAGCATCTGTTTACAGTTTGATTGCCGTTTATGGTGCACCTGCCCAGGTCAGCAGCGCTGTCCAGCGCCGTGGCCGCCCTGCACGTGTCCTACCCACCGAGGTGGCTGCTGTTCTCACTTCACTGGGGAGTCGTTCTTGCTTCTCTGAATGGGTTTCCTCACACGCACCCATCGCAAATGTTGTCCTTTGAGGTCTGTGTGCAGGACGTGCACCTTTGCTCTGGGGCCGGTTCCTCAGTGTTAGGTACGCAGGGTGTGGAACACGCGTGACTCATTCCCTCTCACGGCTGTGTGCCGCCTCCTGACACGCACAAGCCTGTGTCGCGCTCTGTCCTTCCAGCGGCTCGAGGTGGAAGTCGGCATCCTCACCTCCGGTCCGCATGGCCGCGTGGGGGTCGGGTGACTCTGGCTGCTGCTGCTTCCCTTTTTCTTTTCTTTTTTAAAGATTTGTTTATTTATTTGAAGGGCAGGGTTACAGAGAGGCAGAGAGGGAGAGGGAGAGGGAGAGAAGAGAGAGAGAGAGTGAGAGAGAGAGAGAGAGGTCTTCCACGTGCTGGTTCACTCCCCAACTGGCCACGGTGACAGGAGCTGTGCCGATCCGAAGCCAGGAGCCAGGAGCTTCCTCCGGGTCTCCCACTTGGGAGAGGGGCCCAAGCACCTGGGCCATGTTCCACTGCTTTCCCAGGCCACAGCAGAGAGCTGGATCAGACGTGGAGCAGATGGGTCTCAAACCAGCACCCAAATGGGGTGGCGGCACTGCAGGCGGTGGCATTACCCACTGTCCACAGCACCAGCCCCTTCTTCCCTTTTAAACAAGTGCCCGTTCAGGCCTTCTGCCTGGTTCTCTGTTGGGTTCCGCTGAGGCGCTGCCCAGTCCTCTCCGCTTCTCACGCTCTTTGGGGTGCGCGGATAGTTCCCGCGGGTCGCCTGGCCTCTCCCTGCAGGGTCCGCGTGAGGTCTCATACCGTCCGTGCAGGCTTTGGCTTTGGCTTTCCTGTCTCTCACACGCTTTGTGTTGGGTGCAAGGCTGGTGGTCTGGTTTCCTTTTCCCATGTGGCTGTCTGCTGAAAAGCCCACCTGTCACCGCACTGCTCTGTCTTGTTCACGGTCCACAAGTGGTTTTTCGTGATTGCTGGGGCCCCCTGGAAAGCTCTGTGAGGAAGTCCTGCTTGTCTTCTCTGAGAATGTCTTGGTAATTTTTGCTGTAACTTTTAAGAATTAGCTTGCCGGGTTCAGAGCAGCGGACTTTGTTGGGTATTTGATTGGGATTGCATTGGGCCTGTGCTCCGCGCTGGGGAGATCTGACGTCCACCACATGGCCTGTCTGGTTTTTTTTAGGTAGAACTTTGACCTTGATGAGTACCCAGAGGTGTTGTCCATCTCTTGTTGGGATTCTTTGTTGCTTGATGTTATCCTGATGCTGTCTCGTCTGGGACTTAAAAAAAAACCAATCTTCTGGCTTTTTTTTTTTTGGTTGGCATGCAAGACTACGTTTATTTCCATGCATCATTGTAGATACACAGTATTCATGGCGTCTCCATGTCGTGGGGGGTCCCGATGGCCACACACGTGGTTTCTGGCCCCCTCCCCGCACGAATGGCTCAGGGCTCCTGGGGATGAGGGGGTGGGCGAGCGTGTGGCACAGACTGCATGCTTCCTTTCTGAGTGGCCCTGGTCAGGAGGCTGCCTTCCAGCGTGTCTGCCAACGTGCCCCGCCTCTCAGAAGGCCGCGGGGAGCGACAGATTCCCAGGTCCCGGCACCAGCCTCGTTCCTCCCCAGGTCTTCACTGGGTGCACTTCCAGAGAAGTCACCTGGAGTCGCTGGGCCCGCTGTCGGGGGTTCAGGGACGGCTCTGGCTTCATGTTTATTCCTGAGCTGCAGAGAGGTCGCAGGTGGCCCGGGACTGATGTGTGTCCTCCGAGTGCCCAGTAGAATCTGCCATGAAGTGACGCCATGCAGTCCTTAAGTCACTCCGCTGTGGTCTGGCTTTATGCTGAGTGCCTGTCTGTCCTTTTGAAGTCAGATTTGTTAGGTCCCATTTTAGAGGACCTTGTTCTTTTTGTCTGGATTTCAGACGCAGACGTGGGGTTGTCTGTGGCATTCCCCGTGATCTTAAGGAGCGCAGGTTGTTCCCTGTTACGCACGATGCTGCGTGTCTGTTCACTCTTATTTTTCTGGTCGTGTCGGGAGGTTGTCCATTTTATTTGCTTTTCAGATAGCTGGCTTTTGACTTTGTGTCTCTGCTGTGTGTCTGCTAACATTCACTGACTTTAAATCTTTTTTTATTTTTTAAATTTGTTTGACAGGTAGAGATAGAGAGACAGAGAGAAAGGTTTTCCTTCCTTTGGTTCACCCCCCAAATGGCTGCCACAGCCGACGTTGTGCCGATCCAAAGCCAGGAGCCAGGTGCCTCCTCCTGGTCTCCCATGGGGTGCAGGGCCCAAGCACTTGGGCCATCCTCCACTGCACTCCCGGACCACAGCAGAGAGCTGGACTGGAAGAGGAGCAACCGGGACAGAACCCGGCACCCGTATGGGATGCCGGCGCCGCAGGCAGAGGATTAACCCAGTGAGCCCTGGCGCCGGCCCCCCGACTTTAAATCTGAATGTTTCCTTCTTCCTGCCTCTTGGGGTTCCCCAGGTGCTTGAGGAGGAAATTCTTGTGGTGGATTCTTTATTAATTTTCAGTTTTTTTTCTAATATATGCTTTTAGTTCTAAAGTTTTGATAGTATTTTTGTTATTGCTTAGTTCAAATTGTTTCTTAAATTTCATTTTTACTTCATTAATTTATGTTGTTTAAAGGTGTTTTGTGATTTTTAGCAGAATAATTTTTTAGGACGTATTTTTGCTTTCTTGCTTAATTGCCTTTTGATCACAGTCCTCTGATTTTAGCAACAGCATGAAATTCGCAGGGCACATCTAGGGGGAGCCACCGATGTGTTGTCATGTGCGCCTGGCGCCCCCTAGTGTTGTGGGTCATACAGCTGTCATGCCTCTGTGTGTTCGTACACACACGTGTGTGCTCTGAGTCGCGGTCTCTGAGGATTTCTGTGTCTGTGTCTGTGTGCACACACGTGTGTGCTGAGTCGCGGTCTCTGAGGATTTCTGTGGGCTGTGTCTGTGTGCACACACGTGTGTGCTCTGAGTCGCGGTCTCTGAGGATTTCTGTGGGCTGTGTCTGTGTGCACACACGTGTGTGCTCTGAATCGCAGTCTCTGAGGATTTCTGTGGGCTGTGTCTGTGTGCACACACGTGTGTGCTCTGAATCGCAGTCTCTGAGGATTTCTGTGGGCTGTGTCTGTGTCTGTGTGCACACACGTGTGTGCTCTGAGTCGCGGTCTCTGAGGATTTCTGTGTCTGTGTCTGTGTGCACACACGTGTGTGCTCTGAATCGCGGTCTCTGAGGATTTGTGCGGACTGTGTCTGGCCGGGTCCTGCGATGTCCTCTGAGCAGGACGCAGTGTGTTTCTCTGGCTCTCACCTCTGTGAAGCCAGACGCGGCCTGCACTACTTCTGTCCGTAACAGAGAAGCGTACTCGGATTCTCACATGACTGTAAACGTGTCTGATTCTCTTGATGGTTCTCTTCATTTGTGCTTTGTTTGATTTTGAAGCTACGTATTACGTTGTCAGATTGTTGACATGTTGTTATTTGACGTACGTTATTATGTCGTATGAACTTAAGTCCGTTGTCTTCAGGGATTGCAGTTGGTGTCGTTGTGAAGTGGCGTTTCTCAAGTCTCTGTTGCAGTTGGCACTTGGACCAGGTTTCCCTCGGTTGTGTTCGCCTTGTTCACTGTTCTTGTCCTTGACCTTGTGGTTTTCATGGCTCTCCCCTCTTTCTCTTTTTAAAGATGTGTTTATTTGGAAGGCAGAGTTAGAGAAGGGGGGATGGAGGGCGGGAGGGAGGGAGAGAGAGAAAGAGAGAGAGAACAGAGATCATCTACTGGTTCACTGCCCAAATGACCGCTGGGGCTGGGGCTGGCTGAAGCCAGGAGCCTGGAGCTCCATCCAGGTCCCCCAGGACTTGGGCCATCTTCCATGTTTCTCCCAGGTGTATAGGTAGGGAGCTGGATTGGAAGCAGAGAAGCCAGGACTTGAATTGGTGCTTTGACATGGGGTGCCTGTGTTAAGGCAACGGCTTAACCTGCTGTACCACAACTTTGGCTTCTAGTTGGATTTAAAAAATTCAGTGGGTTGACCTTTGTCTTTATAATTAGGGCATGTAGTCTGTTTACGTTTGTTTGGGCCTAAAGCCACCATCTAACTCTGTGATTTTGCCCTACCCGTACTATCTTTTCATGTCTTATAGATTGAAAATATTTATTTAATATCTTCTCCTTTACTATTTTTTTTTTTTTTAAGATTTACTTATTTATTTGAGAGGCAGAGTTAGAGAGAGAGAGGGAGAGAGAGGTCTTCCATCTGCTGGTTCAAACCCAGATGGCTGCAACAGCCAGAGCTGGGCCAGTCCAAAGCCAGGAGCCGAGAGGTTCCCCATGTGCCGGGGCCCCCTTGGGCCGTCTTCTACTGCTTTCCCAGGTCATTAGCAGGGAGCCGGATTGGAAGTGGAGCAGCTGGGACATGAACTGGGATGCCAGTGCCGCAGGTGGAGGCTTAACCTGTTATGGCACAGCGCCGGCCCTTTTACTATTTTTGAGGTAATATTACTGTTTTTGTCTCATTGTAATAGTTTTCTAGATTATAGGATAAAGTTAATCAAGATCTTTATCTTTTCTTTGAACAAGTCAAGACTTTTAAGAATTATAATTATTAATATTATTTTAAAAGATTATTTATTTGAAAGATTTACCAAAAGAAGGGAAGAGACAGAGACAGAGAGATCGAGATCTTCCATCTGCTGGTTCACTCCCCAAATGACCACAACGGCTGGAGCTGGGCCAGGCTGGAGCCAGGAGCCAGTAGCTTCCTCCAGGTCTCCCATGCGGTGCAGGGGCCCAAGCACTTGGGCCATCTTCCACTGCTTTCCCAGGCCACAGCAGAGAGCTGGGTTGGAAGAGGAGCAGCCGGGACACTAACCTATGCCCTTATGGGATGCCGGCCTTGCAGGTGGTGGTTTTACCCCTACGCCTCAACACCAGCCCTAGCAATTATTTAACCCTGGGTTTCTTAGCATTAGTGGTGCTGTGTTACTTTATCTCTATTTCTCAGCACCACAAGTCATGCTTATTAAGTCATGCAGTGAGTGTTCTTCATGGTTAACACACATATTTGTCTTTCTGCTCTTTATTACTTGTGGTTTCCAGAACTTTCCTGTGGGATCACTCATTCTGAGTGAAAGATCTTCGAATTTCATGAGGGTGTGCTGATGCCAAGTTCTCCTTGTTAGTGTTCAGCCCTGCTTCGTGAAGGGTGTGGATTCTAGGTGGGTGCTGCTGTCGGCACTGTGCCGGTGTCCTTGGCTGGCCCGGGGCAGCTGCCCCATGAGTGCTGCTCGTCCTTCTCATCCTCTTCCCCAGGTGGGCTGGGGCCCTCCTCGCTGCTTGGGGGACTGTTTTCCTGTGTTTTCTCGGAGGGTGTGAATTTCAGTTCATTTTCTTTAGATTCATGGGGTTTCTTGAGTCTGAATTAGTGCGTTTTGTCAGTTGGAGAACATTAAGCCATTAAGCATCTCACATTTTGCCCGTTCAGCTCTGGATACACTCCGTCCTCTGTCCATCTTCCCTTTCCGCCTGTGCAGCTGTGGGGGGTGTGGGGGTCCCCCCCCCCCCCCCCCCGCTGGAGGTTCACACAGCTGCTCTGGAGCTGCCTTCTGCCCCACCCCTGCCTGTTCTGTGCTGTTTAACTTTCAGGCCACTGAGTTGTTTTTTTTAAGATTTCATTTATTTATTTGAGAGGTATAGTGACAGACAGTGAGAGGGGGAAACAGAGAGAAAGGTCTTGCTTCTGCTGGTTCACTCCCTGAATGGCCACAACTGCTGGAGCTGAGCTGATCGAAGCCAGGAGCCAGGAGCTTCTTCTGGGTCTCCCATTTGGGTGCAGGGCCCAAGGACCTGGGCCATCTTCCACTGCTTTCCCAGGCCCTAGCAGAGAGCTGGATTGGAAGTGGAGCAGCCGGGACTCGAACCGGCACCCATTTGGGATGCCAGCACTGCAAGTGGAGGATTAACCTACTGCGCCACAGCCCCAGCCCCTCCACTGAGTTTTTAATACTGTTTTTTTCCCGTGTGTGTAGAATTTTATTTGATTCAGTGCTAGGTTATTTAAATTTTTTTTCTGTTCTCTATAGTCATTTTTTATTTGCCCTTTCCACTAGTTTGTTTGAATATGTTAAGTAGAATATTTGAATATGTTAAGTAGGGCATTTGAATATGTTGAGTAGGGCATTTGAATATGTTGAGTAGAGCATTTTATTTTTGGGTAGTTCCAGTTTTGAAGGTGTCATGGTCTTCTGTGTTGCTTATGTTGATGCTTGCTCCTGGTAACGTTTATCTGTGTGCTTTGTTATTTTCTGTTGTCCACAGGGTTTGTGGTTGTAGGGGGAAGGGAAAGGCTCCCCCTGATGGTTTGCTGGAGTGATGGATTGGTAGGAGGAAAGAGGGTTTACTCGTGTAAGTCAGTGTGTGCAGTGTGGCTGTCCAGATGACCCAGTGAGGTCCAGACACCTTCTTCCCAGGGAGGTGCACGGGGCAGTGACTGACCTTGGGTGAATAAACGGGCCCAAGGCTCAGAGGATAGTGGTGACTCTCCCTGGGAACTGTGTGGCTCAGGAAGTGGTAGTCATTTGTATAGGACCTGCCATTCTTTTTTTTTAAAGATTTATTTTTTATTTATTTGAAAGGCAGAGTTACAGAAAGACAGGAGAAACGGGAGGGGGAGAGAAAATGAATCTTCTATCAGATGGTTCAGTCCCCAAATGAACGCAGTAGCTGTGGCTGGGCCAGGCTGAAGCCAGGAGCCTGGAGCTTCTGGGTCGCCTCATGGGTGCAGGGGTCCACACACTTGGGCCGTCTTCTGCTGCTCTCCCAGGCCACAGCAGAGAGCTGGATTGGAAGTGGATCTTCAACTGGTGCCCATATGGGGTGCAGGCGTTGCGGCACTGCCCGGCTCCTGTTAGTGTTCTGTTCTTTAATCTTCTTTCGTGCAAATCTGAGTTTAGGTAATGAAAACTCAGGGGAGGAACCAAAAGTAGTCCAGTCCTTGGGCAGATGAGGGAGCGGCAGAGTGCAGCCTCTCTCAGCATCTGCCGGTCTCCACAGACTTCCAGTTCACAACAGCCGGCTTGCCAGGGTGCCATGTTCGGGAGTTCTCTGGACTCCCTCGTGGGGATTGGTGACAGCGGGGATGAAGGCTCCGTTCTCTGGCTAAGGTGGGTCTTGTTTCTGCTAGGCAGTTGGCCTAGTCTGGACCAAGTTCATGGCTTGAGGTTCCCTGGGCCATCTGGAGACAGGAACAGTGAAGACCGTAGCCAGTGTGATTCCAGGTGTGGACAGACAGGGCACAGGAGCACCACGGTTTGTCTTTGGGTGATAGAAGTGTCCTAAGATCGGCTTGTGATGATGGTGGCAGAACTCTGCGTGGTCCGAGACCACTCGCATGCTCCAGACAGGTGGATGTGTGTATCAAGTGCAGCGCATGAGAGGCATAGTAGCCACCTGGGACTGGAAGGCCTCTAAGCCATGATTTTGTCTCTTTGCTGGTTTTGGCATTGCCAAGTTCCCTGAGGTGGTGGTGGTGGTGGGGCTGGTGGCCTGGTATACTTTGCCCTGCCCTGTGGTGTGGAGCTCCCACCTTGGTCTTCCTGTTTCTGGCTACTGGGCTCCTAGGCTACCTTTTCCCTCACCCCATAGATTGTAGCTCGCCCTTTTGCCTTGTGGTTTCTGTGTCCTGACAGCTCCTCCATGCTTCTGTGGAAGGAAGTCCAGCATTTGGTCCAGCGCCCAGCACTGGAAGGGCAGGTCCTTCCGCAGGAGCCTGGTCCTCGCCCCCGCCATGCAGCTGTCTTTGTCCACCTGTTTCTGGCGCTGTCATCGAACGTTTCCTGTGCGTTTGATCACTGGGCTGCTGAGAGCCTAACGAGCGGCACAGAGCAGTTCCTCTTCCCCGGGCCTTGCTCACGGGGTGGGGGCTGGGGCTGAGGCTTGTGTGTCCAGTTCTGAACTTCACGACGTCTGCGTGGTATTTTCATCAGGGTGGGGGAGAGTGAGGGGTGAAATAAGCTGGCCACGTTTGTATGTCAGAATTCTTAATAAGGAAAGATTTGTGTGGACATCACTGTTGTGGAGAACAGTCTCTGTTCTGTTCTCAGTTTTTGCTTAGCTGTGTTAGGCTGCAGTCTTTGAGAACTGCCCAGAGCGGTCTGCCAAGGCCTCCTGAAGACACGCACAGGTGTGTGAAGAGACAGGGAGAAGGGTCTCAGTTTAGGATTTAGCAGTAAAACGAACTTTTGAAGTATTTGAATAGCAATATGCTAAATTGAAAAGACAACAGGTAATATTTACTGAGCACATAGTTAATTAAAATTTAGAGTATTTTAACTTGCACATAGACATAATTTTCACAAATGGTGTTACATTTTTGCGAGGCAGCTTTTTAAATTCCAGGCTTCCCATTTAATTCTGACGTACTTGTGTCCTTGTTGACAGAGGGCCCCAGAAGTGTGGCTGCCCCCAGCCACAGGGCACCCGCAGGCCCTCTGCATCCCAGCTCCCGCGCCCCGCTCCCTTAATCCTCCTGTGCCTGGAATGTGAGTTACCGACATTCATTATGGTTTGCCGCTTTATTCTTCTTACCTTTTAAAAAATTCATAGATGTGAGAAAGCAATATCATAGAAGATGTGAGAAGTCCAAGACAGTAGTTCTGAAACAGTGATGTGATAAAATATACTGGAAGCCACTTAAAATGAGTTCCGAGATTTGTTTCCTGCCGTCTCGCGGCTGTTTCTTGCTGTCATCACGGTGTCCGTGCAGTTTTATGTCTTACTCTCTATCTCAGGCATTTTCCAGATTGCTGTTTTCCTTTTGCTGGTTTTAGTGTCTCCCTGGGGTCCCGCTCCAGCCAGTTCCTCTTTTTGGAGATGGTATTTCCTGCACGGCCCCTCTGCCACCCGTGTTGTGGATCAGTTCCTTCCCGTAGAGTCAGCTACCTGGGTCGTAGGCCTGGGAGCTGAGTGAGAGGAAAGAGGGAAGAGAGCCGGCCCCACGCGGTGCGTCCTGCTCCCCCGTGCTGGTCCATTCGCACCGCGGGCTGCTTTTTCCTGCAGCGAGTCTCGTTGTGCACTGCCCAGAATGCCCCCGCCGTACTCTGTCTTTCTTTCTTTTCTTCTTGGGGACAACTTAGTCAGCCAGACCACAGATTAAAGACGAGGCAGCCTGGTCGGAGTTTGCAGCCAAGAATGTTCATAGTTTTTGGATCAGAGCTGCTACGTGCACAGCGTAAGGCGTCTCCCTCACGCTGCTGTGCAGCCCCCTTCTCAGAGTCCTTGTGGTTGTGCAGCTGCTCGCTCCACGCTCGCCCTGTGGCCTGAATGAAGTGAGACGGAGAAGCTGGCTCTGGCCCGGAAGTGTGGGCACGGCGAGTGTTAATCATTCGTTACCCTAAGCTAGTTGTAAAGCGTGCCATCGGTGCTGCCGACAGCTGGGCAGTATGGATGGAGGTCGCGGCCATCGCTCGCTTGCCGGCTTTGGTTTGTGGCAGGCTTTCTACCGGGAGCTCCTCCAGCACCGTCTCCCTCCTGCTCAGCTCTGGCTCAGCTGGGCCTGCCCCACGCTCTGGTCAGACTGCTGGTTCTGCTAGGGGCAGAGTCTGGGGTTTAATCTCACATTTATCTTACTGGCTCTGGTGCTTTGCCAGATCTTTTTGGATTTCAGATTCTTTTTCTGAGCTTATCTTAATCCTTTCCACTAAGTCGTTCAACATTGAGACGTGTACATTCCACACCTTTCATCAGGTGGTAGACAAGCTTGTGGCATTGGGCACAGCGGATGTGTGCTGCCTGGGAGTGGGTAGCCCTCACTGTCTCCTGCATGCTCTGTGCCCAACCCTCGCCTGACTCCAGGGCCGTTTCCCAGGAAGGCCTGGAATCCGACCTCCTGGAGGGGAGAGGGTGGATAGCTGAGCTGCAGCCTTCAGTCTGAATGCCTCCCATGCCCATGGAAACCCAGGGTAGGTGTTTGGGTCGGAGGCAGAACACGACCTGGCGCTGTGATGCACTGCCAGAACCAAACAGCCGGACCTGGGCTGCCAGCTTCGCACTGCGGTCACAGGAGGCCATATGTGGACAGGAGGAGTTGGTTTTCCTGCTCACGGCTTTTTTTTTTTTTTTTTTTTTTTAATAAACATTGTCTTTAAAGAGAATGTCCATTAAGTTGGAACTTATTCGAGATTTGTCTGAGATAGCAAATGGTTACAAGCCATGCCATCTGAGGAGATCCGGTTGCAGAGTTGGACTGTTTGGCCTGGAGTAGGGAATGTGTTTTGTGGGTGAGTAGGGAGAGGTGAACAGCACCCCAGGCAGCAGCAGTCGCTGATGATGTTGGCATGGTTTTCACCCCGAGTTCACAGAGGAGGAAGCTGGAGATTTGAGAGGTGAGGTAACTTGAATAAGGCCCCCTGGACTCCCCTGACTGCCCCTGAAGGGGCCGGGTAGGCTGGAAGAAGGCACATCTTGCAGTGACGGTCCCTGATCAGCAGGAGCTGGCCAGCTCCAGCCCTGTGGACAGCAGGAGAGGCTCCATCGCTTTATGTAGTCTCTGGCTTCAGATTATGTCTGTCTCTTTCTCTGTCTCTTTGTGGTTTATTTTATTATTATTTTAAAAGATTTATTTATGTATTTGAAAGAGTTACACAGGAGAGGGAGAGGTAGAGGTATGTGTGGGGGGTCTTCCATTCGATGGTTCACTGCCCAATTGGCCTCAACATCCGGAACAGCCAGTCCGAAGCCAGGAGCCAGGAGCTTTTTCTGGGTCTCCTACATGGCTGCAGAGGCCCCAGGACTTGGGTCCTCTTCTACTGCTTTCCCAGGACGTAGCAGAGAACTGGATTGGAAGTGGAGCAGCCGGGTCTCGAACCGGTGCTGGTGCTCGGGCCAGCGCGTTAACCCGCTATGCCACAGCGCCAGCCCCTGTGTGTTTTTAAAGAGAGACATCCATACATATGACCTCTTTCTTAAAAAAAAAAAATTATTATTTTATTTGAAAGGTAGAGTGGGTTGGGGGGAGAGACAGACAGATGCCAGGGTGAAGCCAGGAGCCAGGAACTCCCTCTGAGTCTCCTCTGTGGGAGGCAGGAATCCAAATTCTTGGCCATCACCCTCTGCCTCCTAGGCACGTTAGTGCTCAGCGGGGTCAGAAGTGCTAGTGGCTGGCACTCTGATATGGGATGCTGGTGTCCCAAGCTGTGATTGAACCCACTGTGCCACAGTGCCCATCCCCCCGCTTTGTTTTTTAAAAATTTTAAAATTTATTTGAGAGGCAGAGAGAAAGTCGATGCGGGGGTGGAGAGAGCGAGCGTGATCTTGGTTGGGACTGGGCTGGGCTGAAGTCAGAAGCTGGGAACCCAGTCCAGCCTCCCACGTGGGGGCAGGAGCCCTCAGCACTGCCTTCCAGGCTCAGGAAGCTGGAGTCGGGAGATCAAACGCGGGCGCTCAGATACGCGGTGAGGGCGTCCTAGGCACCTGCCTCCTGGGTGGAAGCATTCGCAGGTAGATCAGTCAGATCCCACAAGGAAGTCAACCAACAGTAGAGGGCCTTTAGGTGGGGAGTTAGCTGTGCCGGAGCCGGGGGCTGAAAGGGTGATGGTGGCTGCAGGGCAGCTGCTGCCCCAGCACTGGCCACCGGGAGTTTGGAGCTGTGAAGACCAAGACACAGAGGGGGCTAGCGAACCGGAGCTCGCCGACCTGCCGCTGCTGGCGCCTCTGCTGGGTGCGCTGTGAGGGGCTCCGGGGCTGGGGGCAGCAAGCAGACAGAAGAGGACACGCTCCCCTCCTGCCGGGCAGTCTCCCTGGGCAGTCTCTGATGACAGAGCCCAGAGAGGGCAGGGGCCCGTCCTGGTGCCAGCGTCTCCAGCAGAGGCTCGGCAGGGCGTCCGGTGGAGGGCGGCAGTGGGAGCTTCCTGCAGGCCACTTCCTTCGCAGGCGGCCTCTGTTCCTGCAGCCCTCCCCTCCTTCCCCCTCTCCCTCCCCTCCCCCTCCCTTCCCTCCCCCTTCCCTCCTCTGCTCCCCTCCCCTCTTCCCCTCCCTCCTCTCCCCTCCCCTCCTCCCTTCCCCTGCTTCCTATCCTCTCTCTCCCCTCCCTTCCCTCCTCCCCTCCCCTCCTTCTTCTCCCTCCCCTCCCTCCCCTCCTCTCCCCTCCTTCCTCTCCCTCCCCTCCCTCCCCTCCCCTCCCTCCCCTCCTCCCCTCCCTTCCCTCCCCTCCCTATGTCACCCTGTCCACTCCGGCCTTGAGGTGTTTTTTTCTAATTGGTAAACGTATCAGGCTTTTCCGTGTCAGGCATCCTTTGAAGGCCTGTCAGCGCTGTCAGTCATCTGTCTTCCAGGAGACAGTGATGGTCTCTGTGCCCACACCTCGGTGACTTGCTCGCCCGGTGCCCAGGGCATCTGTGGGGCCAGAGCTCGTAGCCTGGGCTGCTTCCGGCCCGTCGCTCGTGCTTACGAGGACGGTCAGTCTTCATCTGAAACGCCAGGACGGCGGTGGTGCTGGCCTCCTAATCCCGAGAGCCAAGTGAGGAATCGGTCGATGCTGTCAGGAAAGAGCCCGAGGTCCCCCCAGGAGGGAAACTGTAGCAGAACCTGGACGTGCGGTCGTGACCGGCTCAGGCCCTGCAGCCTTGTTGCTGGCCTCCAGGAAGCCGAGGGCATTCAGTTTCTCGTGTCTGGACCTCACTGAGTAGCGACTGAGACCTCTGCCTCGTTGTCTGTGCCGTTGCCGGACAGGCCCAGCAGGATGGCGTCCCCACCCTGGCCGGGCCCTCCAGGCCGTCTTCACTTCAGATGCCTGGCGACCCCGAGAAGCGCAGGAAGTGCTGCCGGATTCCCCGCCTGCCTCCCTGGCCGGGGGCCTGCTCTGCAGAGTGTGGGGTTCCCAGCCGAGGAGGAGGCTGGGGAGGCCACCCTCCGTGTCGCCCTTGTTTTGTCCCAAGTGCCGGGAGCCCGGGCCGGCCAGCGTCCTGAGCTGTGCTCTGCTGAGTTTGTGCTTTGTTTGCTGGCATTTTACAGAGAGCTGCAGAGGACTGCTCACCCGGGCTCCAGAGGAGGCCCGTGAAGTGCCAGGGGTGTCTGTGAGTGTTTAAGGTCAGAACTCAGGGGAGTTCTCATGCACACACCCACACACACACACGTGTAGAGGGACTGAGGAGTAGATCCTGTTGGGAAAGAGCCCCATGGACACTATCCTGCCCTCTCCCTGTGACACCAGCGCGGTGGTGCCCCAGGCTGAGTGTGGGGCCGAGTGTGGGCCCCAGCAGCACACGCGGTGCCGTCTTCCCCGGCCGTTCCCCTGCCGCGCATCTCCCTCCTCCCCCGGGACGGAGACTGCACTCTTCCTGTGTCATCAGTGTGGTGGTGCCCCAGGCCGGGTGTGGGTTCGGGTGTGGGTCCGGGTGTGGGCCCCAGCAGCACACGCAGTGCCGTCTTCCCCGGCCGTTCCCCTGCCGCGCGTCTCCCTCCTCCCCCGGGACGGAGACTGCACACTTCCTGCCCTCTCCCTGTGTCACCAGTGCGGTGGTGCCCCAGGCCGGGTGTGGGGCCGAGTGTGGGCCCCAGCAGCACACGCAGTGCCGTCTTCCCCGGCCGTTCCCCTGCCGCACGTCTCCCTCCTCCCCCGGGACCGAGACTGCACACTTCCTGGATGCCATCAGTGCGCTGCTCCTTTGATCTATTATTTATATAGGAAAATTTTTATCATGAGAAAGTGGGAATTATGTTTTGAACTTTGAATTAAATCAAGGCTTTGGTAGCTGGTGAGTCATGAAACTTGATTAAAATAAATGATTGCAGACGCGCTGGGTGTTCACCGACAAGATGTAGCAGCTCCTGTTATTTCTGTGGCTTCGTGAAACATGGGGCGAGCACAGGCCCTGGCAGCTGGGTGTTCTCTCCTCCCTGGCTGCATCACGCTTTCCTGAAGAGAATGAGAATGTGCTTACAGAGGAAGAAAGAAAGGAAGGAGTCAATCAGACCGTTCACGCAGTTGGAGTTTAGGAGAGGCTGCTGTGCTCCTTGGCGTTGCTAGGTGCGCAGGGCCTGGACCCCGAGCTCAGGGACGCCCAGCCCCGCCTTTGCAGCAGGAGGTGCCCGAGGTGCACACTCCTGCCAGCACCCAGGTTCATTGCCTTGAAAATTTTATAGTTTTGGGACAATGGTGTCTCTCGAAGTGAATTTTCCCTAGGGCTGTTTGCACGTGATTTTAAGTAAGACATCTTTTTATGTGTAATTAAAAGAGGAACAGGGAGTATACTTAACCTAGAGACTCGTTATTTTGGTCTGGGTTTTAGAGGGTTTGAATGCCTGTTGGGCACACAGACTACAGAGAGAAGTTCCAGCTTCGTGTCGTCCTCTGAGATTCTGAATCTCAGTCCTTCTGCAGTCCAGGTGTGTGTGCGTTCTCAGAATTCTCCAGCACCGCGCACTGGGTGTTGTCCCGAGGTCCCCTGAGTCCCGGCCGCTGCCGGGGCTGTGAGCCCACGGTTGAGGCGTAGATCACGATGCTGTTTGCAGTGCGTCAGCGGCGCTCTGAGCTGGCAGATGGCGGGGCCGGGGAGCAGCACGCCGAGGCGCCACGAGCACATCGATCCCAGCCTCCTGGCACAGATTTAATGGTCTGGCTCGGCCGGGAAGCTGTACGTTAGCTCTGCTTCACCCCAGCCTGCGCTCTTCCACACACGCTAGTTTCTTGCAGGCCCATTTTTCTCAGAAATTGTGCCTGCGAGACAAAAACCCACACTTGAGTCGCCACGGGTTTTTCTAGATTGAGACTTGTTGAACTGACTGGATGCCCTCTCCTTGCCCAGGTGGTGCCCTCGCGGCACCCATGTGAGTATCACAGGGGGCTGCGGGCGAAAGTTGCTCTTTTTCTCGCCACTTTGTGCCCCACCAGATTCAGCTCTGAAGTCCCTGAGAAGGCGACAAGCAATGAAGAAGAAACAGAACAGGGAAGGTGTGGGTGGCGCCCCCTTCCTGTTGCTCGTCCCTTGGTCGTGGCGCTAGTTCTCCGCTCCCAGCCCCCTCCCTGCCTTGTCCTTTGGGGCCCGGCAGGATCACACTTCCAGATGGGGGGCAGGGTCCGGGTGCCTCGCGCCCCCCCATGTGTGCACCTGTGCCGCACACCCTGCCCAGGGCGCCAGGGTCCCTGATCTTTCCACCGTGGAGTTTGTCCCGCGGCCAGTGTTCATTCAGATGCTTCTGGCCCTGTAGGGTCTGGCTCAAATGTCTACTTTTTCCTCTGCTAAATTTTATGTTCCTTACGGTCTTTATCCCTTTTTGCCATGTACTTTGGTTGCTCACTTTCTGCAGACTGGATTTTAATAGTCTCGATGGTGAGAAAGTCCGGAATAGAATGCTCTGTGAGCAACTGGTCCTCCAAAAACGGCTGTTGAATGAAAACACAAACCTGTTGTGGACCACTTCATCTGTTTCTTTAACCTTTCGGAGTCTAAAAAATGTGCTACATACACAGAGACACACATAAAACAGAGAGATGGTGAGAGGAATGCCCAGAGAGCGAGGCTGGGGAGCTAGCGTCAGAGCCCGAGAGGGCCCCCGGCCGCCCGGGAGCAGCCCCGGCCCTCCGCCGTCGCCCTCCGCCGTCGCCCTCCGCCGTCGCCCTCCGCCGTCGCCCTCCGCCGTCACCCTCCCTGGCGTGCGCAGCCCTCTCTCTCTGGCCTTTTGTTTCCTACAGTCTGATCAGCGGTGTGTGCGTACCCTGCGTCGTAAGGTCTTGCCTGGTTTCAGAATCCCTACGCGCTCTTTTGTGTCTCATGAAAGACAGGGTGAGCCCAGGTCGTTCCGTACCCGGGGAGTCCTCGCTCTAGTTCTGCACCACAGGCAGTCCTCGTTCTCCCTGTCGCGGGACACCACTGACCTTGTTCAGCCCCCGGTGTGGGTCTGGTGCAGCCCCGAGCGTTTTCACGTACGACGTTTGGTTGGCGGGCAGACGTTTGAGGGCAGCTGACCAGAGCAGTGTCGGGGCGGGCGGGTCTGGTTTTAGAAGACGCTGCTGAGTGGCTTTGCGCAGAGGCCGATGCGCCGCTACCAGCGGGTGCGCCGTCCGTAGCAGGCTCCGCTTGTGGCCAGCGCTGTTTTCATTCTGGCATGTATTGTATTGTGGCTCTAATTAAAAACATTTTTCTTGTTTGTATATATTTATGGGCTACAGTGCAATGTTTCCAAAGGCGCACACGCTGTGGGATGATTAATCAAGCTGATTGCCGTGTCCATTATGTGGTCAATACATTAAAAATCAATTTTCTTAGCAATTTTTGGATATTCAGTACATTTTTGTTAACTGTGGTCACCGTGTGGTCTCTGAACTTGAGCCCTGTGTCTGTGGTCACCGCGTGGTCCAGTGGGTCTCTGAACTTGGGCCCTGTGGTCACTGTGTGGTCCAGTGGGTCTCTCTCTGACTTGAGCCCTGTGTCTGACTGTGGTCACTGTGTGGTCCAGTGGGTCTCTGAACTTGAGCCCTGTGTCTGACTGTGGTCACCGGGTGGTCCAGTGGGTCTCTGAACTTGAGCCCTGTGTCTGACTGTGGTCACCGGGTGGTCCAGTGGGTCTCTGAACTTGAGCCCTGTGTCTGACTGTGGTCACCGGGTGGTCCAGTGGGTCTCTGAACTTGAGCCCTGTGTCTGACTGTGGTCACCGGGTGGTCCAGTGGGTCTCTGACTTGAGCCCTGCGTCTGACTGAAACTTTGTACCCTTGACCAACACCTCCCCCCACGCCCCCTCCGCCCCTGCTGAAGACCATTCTGCTCTCTGCTCTGAGCTCAGCTTCTTCACACACATGCATTCGTGGGATCATGTGGTGTCTGGCTCTCTGAAAGGCCTGTTTCACGTGACTTAGCGTCCTCCAGGCTTACCCATGTTGCAGATGGCGCGAGGGAGGCGGAGTGGCGTTCCCCGGTGTGCAGAGACCACGTTTCCTGTCTGCTCATCTGTTGGAGGGCACTAATGGTGATTCCTTCTCTTGGCTGTAGCGCGCAGTGTGGCTGGCAGCTGGCAGTGTAGCTGTGTCTGACATCCCGATTTCATTTCCTTTGGATAAATATGTACAAGTGGAACTGCTGATCGTGTGGAAGGTCTGATTTGAGATTTTAAATTTTATTGTATTCTTGAGTCATGAAATCGAGCACCTTTTCATAAACTCACTGGCCATTTGTTTAGCCTCTCTTGTGAAGTATCTGTTTATGATTTTTTTTTTTTTGACAGGCAGAGTGGACAGTGAGAGAGAGAGACAGAGAGAAAGGTCTTCCTTTTGCCGTTGGTTCACCCTCCAATGGCCGCCGCGGCCGGCGCGCTGCGGCCGGCGCACCGCGCTGATCCGATGGCAGGAGCCAGGAGCCAGGTGCTTTTCCTGGTCTCCCATGGGGTGCAGGGCCCAAGCACCTGGGCCATCCTCCACTGCACTCCCTGGCCACAGCAGAGGGCTGGCCTGGAAGAGGGGCAACCGGGACAGAATCCGGCCCCCCGACCGGGACTAGAACGAGGATTAGCCTAGTGAGCCGCGGCGCCGGCCCTGTTTATGATTTTTTAAAAGATTTATTTGATTGAAAGGGAGGGAGTGAGGGCTGGGCCAGGCCAAAGCCAGGAGCCTGAAACTATCTAAGTCTTCTGAGTAGGTGGCAGGGGTCCAGGGACTTGGGCCATTCTCTGCTGCCTTCCCGCTCATAAGTGGGAAACTGGATTGGAAGCAGAGTTGCTATGGGATGCTGATGTCACAGCAGTGGCTTGACACTGTGCCGTAACACCGTCCCCTCCCATTAGAATTTTGGCCTTTTCCTGTTGTGTTGTTTCTTACTGATGTGTACAAGTTCTTTATAAAGTTCTGGGTAAAGTCCTTTTTTTTTTTTTTTTTTTTTTTTTTTTTATGTGTAGTGCATTTCTGCTCTGTGATGTGAGTTTTCAGTTTTTTGGTGGTCTCTTCTGATAAGAAGGAATGTCTAGTGTGGTTGGATGTGTGCAGTTTTCCCTAGGGCTCACGTCTGTGTGGAGCTCCCCTAGCTTGGGTCCAGATTGTCCCGTAATGAAGCAAGCTTTACCGTTCTGCTGCTCTGTCAGGCCCACGCTTGCTGTCTGGGCAGCGTTACTCACATTGTCTGTGCTCACTCCCAGATGATCACAGACTCTGGTTACCCTGGCCTGCCTGGCGTTGGTGTCTGCGCATGGTGCGCAGTGGGGCCTGGTTTGTTGTTCCACGTGGGCGTTCATCTGTCTCAGCACCTTTCGGCTCCGGGGACAGCGGTTGCTCCATGCAGTGCTGTCATCCGGCGCTGAGACGTGCCTGGGTCTGTTTCTGGCCCCCAGTGCTGGTCTGGAGGTGCGGTCTCTGTATCAGCATCGCACTCTCCGTTCTCTGTGGCTTTGTATGACCTGAAAAGGCAGACTGTCCTGTGTGCGCCTCCTCGGAGCGTTCGGCCTCTTTTTGTCCCTGGTGGGTTCCATTTCCCAAGGGGGTAAAAAGATGTGTTATTTTGGTTTTATTTTTTTAAATGTTTATTTATTTACTTGAAAGCCAGAGAGAGAGAGAGAGAGAGATCTTCTGTCTGCTGGTTCACTCCCCAGATGGCTGCAATGGCCAAAGCTGGGCCAGGCCAAAGCCAGGAGCTGGGAGCTTCATTTGGGTCTCCCATGTGAGTGCAGGGGCCCAAGGACTTGGACCATCTTCCACTGCTTTTCCAGCTGCGTTAGTAGGGAGCTGGATTGGAAGTGGAGCAGTTGGGACACACACCGGTGCCTAAATGGGATGCCAGCACTACAGACAGTGGCTTTACCAGCTGCACCACAGTGCTGGCCCCTGATCGTGTTTAACCAGATCTCTAGGTCTGTGGATCATGTGGGTGGTGTCTGTACGTCTTCTTAACATTAAGCGCTCTAATTTTCCATGTAGAGGCCTTTTGTGTACTTTGTTAGATTTATTCTTAGATATTTTAATCTTTTTTTTTTTAAAGAATTATTTTATTTGAAAGATAGAGAGAGAGGTCTTTTATCCTGTGGTTTACTCCCCAATTGGTTGCAACGCAACAGGCACAACTGTGCTGATCCGAAGCCAGGAGCTTCTTCTGGGTCTCCCACGAGGGTACAGAGACCCAAGGACTTGGGCCATCTTCCACTGCTTTCCCAGGCCATAGCAGAGAGCTGGATTGGAAGAGGAGCAGTCGGGACTAGAACTGGCGCCGTATGGGATGCTAGTGCTGCAGGCTGGGCTTTAACCCGCTGTGCCACGCTCCGGCCCCAGATGTTTGATCTCTAAGTGCTGTTTTGGTGGTATCTCAGAGATTTACCTCATTTGTTGTACACTGGGGCACAGGTGGTTCAATAGATGTGTGTCTAGCAGCCTCACTGAGCATTCTGATCTGAATATTTATCCACAGACTCATTTGCATTTCTGCAAACACAGTCATAGCCTTTTGCAAATAAGGATGGGCTTCCCCTGATCTTTATCATTCCATCTTGTTTCCTTTGCTGATGGAGCTAAACTGAGCGGGACCAGTGCTGCACAGGAGCGGGCACCTTTAAATCATCTCAGAAGGACAGCTTTCAGCTCTGTGATTCTGTGGGAAGTTTTTGTGGACAGTCTTGATCAGAAAAAGATTTATTTATTTACTTTGAAAGTCAGAGTTACACACAGAGAGAAGGAGAGAGGAGGGTGGGGGAGGGGGGGTCTTCCATCCGTTGGTTCACTCTCCAATTGGCTGCAACAGCCAGAACTGCGCTGATCCGAAGCCAGGAGCCAGGAGCTTCTTCCAGGTCTTCCACGTGGGTGCAGGGGCCCAAGGACTTGGGTCGTCTTCTACTGCTTTCCCAGGCCATAGCAGAGCTGGATTGGAAGAGGCGCAGCCAATCTCGAACCTGCGCCCATACGGATGCCAGCACTGCAGGCAGCGGCTTTACCCGCTACGCCACAGCACTGGCCCCCAGCCTAAGTTTTAACCCACTGCCCACAACGCTTCCGCCCCCTGTGGTTCAGTGGCGCTCGGTACGTTGTTGCTTTGTGCTTTCCACGTCTTGACACGTAGGAGATCTGTCTGGGCAAACTGGGTCTGGGACACAGTTACTTTAAGTATTACGGCAGTGCTTTTCCTAAACACAGGAGAATCCTGTGAATTTGCTCTAGTTTTCCAGGTGTCTTCAAGACCCTTTTGTGGGTTTGCAAGGTGATGAGCTTTCTGTTTAGACTTTTGCCCTGATGGTGCAGAGCTCCAGTGGCAAAGCTGTTGGCGTCTCGGTGGCCCACCCTGCCTGGCTGTGGCCTGCCGCCCAGCCTGCTGCCTGCAGTAAGCAGCAGCTGCCCGTGTGCTCCCTGCCCAGGCCCTTCTGCCCGTGTGCAGACCCAGTGCCTGCCTCAGGATGAGCGCCTGTGCGGTCAGTGATGGGCCTGGGTGTTGTTTTCCTCGGAACACTGTTTTTTCTTGAAAGAACTGACAGAACGTTCTACAAGATGGGTGAAGTGTGCCTGTCGCTTCAAGGAAAACAGCCGATGTTTCTTGCCAGTGATACACTTTGAGCCTTCAACTGAAAATTCGTATTTTGAGAAGTGTGCATTTGCCACTGAACTTGTCTGCTTACAAACACTGAAGCCTTCCCTCATGGGGTGTCTGCAGCCCCGACACGCGTGTCTGACATGGTGGCTGAGGTTGCCGGTGCCTGCCCCAGCATCGTGTGGGGCCCAGGGAGCCACTTACGGTGCAGAACAGTCGGTGTCGGTGCCTCAGAGCGGGCAGCGTGCGGAAGCGGTGTCAGACACGCACCGTCTGGGAGGTGGAGTGCCGAAGCTGCTGCGAGGGCCCGCGTGCCTTTGTGCAGCCAGTTACAGAGATGGCAGGGGCTGGCGCAGTGGCAAAGCGGTTAAGCTGAAGCTGGATCCCATGTGGGTGCCATGTGTCCTGGCTGCTCCACCAGTCCGGCTCCCTGCTAATGTGCCTGGGAAAGCAGCGGACGACGACCCGAGTGCTTGGGCTCCTGCTCCCAGCTCCTGGCTTTGGCCTGGCCCAGTGCTGGCTGCGCCGGCCATTTGGGGAGTGAACCAGCGATGGACGATCTCTGCCTCTCTCTCTCCTTTTCTTTCTGTAACTATTTCAAGTGAATAAATAAATTTTTTAAAAGAGATTGCAAAGTTGGAAAACATAGCCAATCTCGTCACTAAGACTTTTTGTTTTAGAAAACAGAATTTTTTTTTTTTTTTTGACAGGCAGAGTTAGACAGTGAGAGAGAGAGACAGAGAGAAAGGTCTTCCTTTTCTGTTGGTTCACCCCCAAAATGGCTGTTATGGCTTGCGTGCTGCACCAGTCTGAAGCCAGGAGCCAGGTGCTTCTCCTGGTCTCCCATGCGGGTGCAGGGCCCAAGCACTTGGGTCATCCTACACTGCCCTCCCAGGCCACAGCAGAGAGCTGGCCTGGAAGAGGGGCAACCGGGACAGAACCTGGCGCCCCAACCAGGACTAGTACCTGGGGTGCTGGCGCTGCAGGCAGAGGATTAGCCAAGTGAGCTGCGGTGCCGGCCCAGAATTTTTTAAAAAATAAAAAATATCATTTAAGTTAACATGTTATAGTTTTTTAATTGTTAATTTTAAATGAACTAATAAAAATTAAAACAAATCACATTTCACTCCCAAAAGTTGTGAACATCGGTTGTTGTAATTGCAAAACGCTGTTCGGGAGGTGGCTGGCATTGTGGCACTGCAGAGTAAGCTGCCACCCGCGATGCTGGCATCCCATATTGGAGTGGCAGTTCAAGTCCTAGCTGCTCCGCTTCCAAGCCAGCTCCCTGTCAGTGTGCTTGGGAAAGCAGAAGATGGCTTGAGTGCTTGGGCCGCTGACCACCTGGAAGACACGGACAGGATTCCTGGATCCTGGCTTCACCTTGGCCCAGCCCCTGCAGTTGGAAGCCATTCAGAGTGAACCAGTAGATGATAGGTCTTTGTTCCACTCTGCCTTTCAAATAAATAAATTACGTAAAAAAAAGTGTCCATAGGACGCTGTGTAATTGTTGACAGTCTACGGGTGTGAAGTGTCAGAACTCATGGTTTCCAGACGAGTGCAGCGACTGCGGTCTTTGATGAGTGACAGACGGGCTCTTCAGTGTGACGTAGCCTTTCTTGCCAGCAAAGGCAGGTCCCTCTGCGTTGATGTCTGTGATGCGATGTTTCACGGCAGTTCTGGCATCTGGGCAGAACGGTGCCCTCAGGGTGAGGAGCCAGGAGGGCACAGCACTTGCGGTGTTTGCCTTGTGTCCAGAGCAGAAGCAAGCGTCTAGTGCTCTCTCTGAGAGTGCCTGTCTGAGGGCCCGAGCGTAGCAGAATGGTCTTTAAACGTCAGAGGGAGAGTCAGCGTCACTGAAAGCCGAGTGTTCTAATTAAAAGTATCCATCACTGGTGGCTCTTCCCCTTTCTCTCTCAAGTGTGGCAGAGTTAATCAGCAGAGGTTGCACTGTGGGTCCGTGCTGGGTTGCCAGTTGGTGAGTGGGGTTTCTCCCGTGCAGCGTCCGGAGATAAACTGCAACATCCGTGCTTGTGACAGCTCCCTCTCCTCCTTTTGTTTTGTTTTGGCTTGTGTATGTTTCAGAAGTTAGAGCAGGGGGCTGTGAGAATCTTCAGGGAGTGCTTGGTAAATGCTTGGGCTGCTGTGTGTGCCTGAGAGCCAGAGAAACAGGTGGAAGAAAAGAGTGAGAGAGAGCTGTGGGCAGCGGGAGGGAGGAGACGGAGAAGGGAACCTTTCTGGTCACTGTTTGGCACCTGTGTTGATCGGTGGGCTGACCCTTCCTTGGGTGGGAGGCATCCTGGTGTTGTGAAGGGCAGCCCGCCCTGTGGGTAATCCATCAGCTCCCCCCCAGCAGTGCTCCGAGACAGGCAGAAGGGTTCCGTGTCATGATTCCTCGTCTCTTCGTAGCTTTTTTTTTTTTTTTTTTTTTTTTTTTTTTAAAGATTTTATTTAGTTCTCTGAGAGGTAGAGTTACAGACAGAGGGAGGGAGAGACAGAGAATTGTTTCATCTGCTGGTTCATTCCCAAATGGCCTCAAAGACCAGAGCTGGGCCAGTCCGAAGCCAGGGGCCAAGAGCTTCTTCAGGGTCTCCCACGGGGGTACAGGGCCCATTTTGGTCCATCTTCCACTGCTTTCTCATGCCATAAACAGGGAGCTGGATCGGAAGAAGAGCTGCCGGGATACGAACCGGCGCTCGTGTGGGATGCTGGTGCCCTAGGCAGAGGCTTAGCCCACCGCCACACCGCCGGCCCCTCTTGGTAGCTTTTTTATGGAGTAAGCTGGAGGCTGGATGTGGCCTTTTCTGTCACTCAGGTCAGGGGAGGCGTTCGGGATGTAGGCAGCTGCTAAGTGGGTTGACTGGGGTTTCTGCCGCACTGCGGCTGTGGGCACGCGGGTGGATTTTCTGATTGTGTAACAGGAAGTTGACCTTTACAACAGCCCCTTTTCCATAAACATCCAGTTTTATTAGATGGTAAAAAACAAAAGCACACCAATCCAAGTCCGGGAAGCTGGCGCACGCCTGTGACCCTGCGTAGGGAGGTGTGCTCGCTCCCTGTGCACGTGGCTGCTCCAGGCTGTGCAGGCCGTGTGGTGTGGGCGGAGGGCTCTGACGGGCCGTCACCCTCACTGCTCAGAGGCTGGGGGATGAGTTTGGTTTCCATGTTCTCATCAGCACTGCCGCGCCAGTCAGCTGCCCTGTTCGCTGGGTGCAGTGTTTTGGAGAGAGCTTGCTGGGACTGCACTGAAATGTAACTGGAATGGGTATCTTTGGGACTGACGCAGGCTTGCTGTTTCTCTTAGCACAGTTTTCTTTTCCTCACCCTTTAAAGCTGAAGGCCCGGAGAGGCGTGTGGCGTCGGCGCCTGCTCTTGGGCTGGCTGTGCCCTCCGTGTGGACGTGTGCTGGAAGCCCTCGTCCCCCAGCAGCCGTCTACCTGGGGCAGCTGTTTTGTTTGCATTTCACATGATTAATATTTACATTTTGTTTCAAGGAAATTGGCTTATTCCTGCCTGGTTCTCATTCTCACGCTTCCCAGGTTGGGATTGGAACCAATAAACGGAGGATTGACCTATCAGCACTTTGCAAATGTTAAACACATAAGTAAAGAGAAGTGTGTTTGTCTTTTTGGTTAAATCTGTTCTAACATTCCGTTCTGGATTTCCTCCTTTTGTGGTGTTTCCCGTGGTCTTCAGGGGCTGGCAGGCTCAATTAGTGATGCAACGTTTCGTTTTAAGTGTTGGCCTTGGCAGCCGTGGGTCCTCTTACAGGCGTGGCGTGGGCACTGTGAGGGTGTGTAGTGCACAGGGTGTGCCTGCTCCTCCGTGGTGGGGCAGGGAAACCCCGACTCAGATTCTACATAGCCAACTTCGCAGGCTGTGTAGCTTTTTGTTTTTATCTTCACTATTGGAGTTAGTAATTAGGAACTCCTGTTTAGAAAGCATTTGGAAGAAAAGCCCCATGTAATTTTAACTTTTGTGGTGTTGATGCCTTTTTCTCTTTAAAAGGACCCAAACAAGTTGACTAGGATGGGTGGAGTGCAGCAAGGGACTTGGCCGCCATAGCCTGGTTTATCAAGTATTTTTCCCAAAGCAGGATGTAATTTACTTTTTGTTAAATATAAAAGACTTATATTTATTTGAGAGGCAGAGTTACAGACAGAGAGGGAGAGACACACAGAGAGTAGGTCTTCCATCTGCTGGTTCACTCTCCAAGTGGCTACAAAGTCCAGAGCTGAGCTGAACTGAAGCTGGTAGCCAGTAGCTCCTTCAGAGTCTCTCATGTGGGTGCAGGGTTCCAAGCACTTGGGCCATCCATCTTCCACTGCTTTCCCAGGCCATAGCAGAGAGCCAGATTGGAAGTGGAGCAGCGGGGACTCGAACTAGCGCCCATATGGGATGCCAGCACTGCAGGCAGTAGCTTTACCCACTATGCCACAGTGCTGGCCCCCCATAATTTACTCTTAAAAGTAGATTTAGGGGCTGTTGCTATGGCATAATGGGTAAGGCTGCCACCTGCTACACCGGCATCCCATGTGGACACTGGTTCAAGTCCTGACTGCTCCACTTCTGATCCAGCTCCCTGCTATGGCCTGGGAAAGCAGCAGAAGATGGCCCAAGTCCTGTGTGGGAGACCCGGAGGAAGCGCCAGGCTCCTGGTTTCAGATTGGCCCAGCTCCGGCTGCTGCGGTCATTTAGGGAGTGAACCAGAAGATGGTAGACCTCTCTCTCTCTGCCGTTCAAATAAATAAATTAATCTCTTTTTTTAATTTTTTTTTTTTTTTTTTTAAGAAAAGTAGATTAAGTTCTAGCACCTTAGCAGCTATGGTGTGGGGACGGTGTTCCCGTGCCGTCCACTGCTCGGCACGGGTCGGACACACGGTGTGAGCACGGTGTTCCCGTGTGTCCACTGCTCGGCACGGGTCGGACACACGGTGTGGGGACGGTGTTCCCGTGCCGTCCACTGCTCGGCACGGGTCGGACACACGGTGTGCGCACGGTGTTCCCGTGTGTCCACTGCTCGGCACGGGTCGGACACACGGTGTGAGCACGGAGTTCCCATGTTTCCATTGCTCAGGACGGGGGCTGTGTTACGCAGCAGTCTGTGTCTGGGCCGTGTTTTGGAGCTGGAGGCCGGTGTTGACAGAATGAGATCCTAAGGAAAACGCATGCCCCCAGGTGGTGGGCAGAAGCCCAGAAGCCCAGGATCTTGTGGGAGCTGCTGGCTGGGGCTGGATTCGTGAGGCCTGGGGTCTGTGTTCAGGGGAAGCAGCCAGAGGCGTAAGTGAGCGTGCGGTCTGGCCTGCGCCCGGCCCTCTGCGGCCTGGACAGGTCCTCTTGGCCACACCACGCCTATCCTGGAAGGAAGAGGGGCTGGTGGTCGTCGCTGCTCCGTGGTAGGTGGTGGTGAAGAGTCTGGCACAGGGGTGATACACAACGTGGATGTGGTGACTCGGTTGGTCGGTACGGACATTCGGAGTGTCCCCCTCTTCTCATGAGAGAGGACTGGCTGGGTTCAAATACGAACTGTGGCTCAGTCCCAGCCTCTCCCCAGCAAGCATCCTCCAGTGAAGAAACGGCGGGGAGCAGAATGGGGCTGGGCTGGCGGCGCCCAGCCAGGGTGGGTGTGCAGCATGCAGCCCAGCCTCGGAGATGGGCCCCGGCCCGCAGAGGCTGCCGTTCAGCAGGCTGCCACCGAGGAGCCCGGACGAGGGCTTGCCCCTTCGGAGTGTGTTTGTTGAGTGGAGTAGGTTGTAAGTCTGTACGCTTACTGTGTTTAAAAAGAGGCAGTGCCAAATGAGAAGAGGTCTTTGAACCCCCAAAGCTTTCCTAGCAGGGGCAGGCTGTGAGGGCTACTTCCTAAGGAAAATGAAGTGCATCTGAGAGGGTGGAGCCAAGAACCCGGAGCACAGCCCCCAGGCAGAGGACAGAGCCCTAGTCACAGCACTGGCAGCCTGAGCTGTGCCTGTAGCAGGCCTGCCTCGCGGCTTGTGCGTGCCAGGCTTGTCCCAGTGGCAGGTCCCCCCGGTCAGAGGCAGCTGGAAGGGGGAGCTGCAGGTCCCTGCGGGCCGGGCTCCTCACCCCGTCAGGGTGCAGCACCCCTGGCTGCAGTCACCAGGCCTGGGGGCCTGGGGCGGGTGGCTGGGCTTTGGTGGATTGCACATTTGGTGGGTATCGTGGGTGGATCCTGCATTTGTGGGGATTGCCCCAAGTGGGTGACAGCACGGCTGTGGTGGTGGGATTTGTGACGTGCCCCCCACCCCCACCGTCATGTGGTTTCCTGTGTCATGAGAACCGTCTCCCTCAACAAGAATAATCTCACTTTTATCTGGTCTAACCCGTGGGCTTTGTTAAAATGGAGAATTATTCTAGATCTAATTTATCTTGTTATGCAGGAGAACTATCGAGATACCGCGGGCCCACTGGGGACTCGGGCCTGAGTGGTTGTTTTCTGGGAGCCGGAGATCCAGTCAGAGGTCTGATTTGTGATCAAGTACTAATGTGCGCTCCGTTCAGGAGAGCTGGGGTGGGTTGCTGGCGCTGTGATACTGTAGGAAAGCTTGTAATTGGTGGGGCTGGTGCATCCCTGGAAGGGTAAAGGAATGATGGGGAGAGAAGTCGCTTACTGTTGGTTGAACAGATGCGGTGCTGTGTGCAAAGCCCCAAGTCCACCTCCTGCGTGGATGACTCGTGGGGACGCAGTGGCCTCGCACGTGGTGCTGGGGGCTGCGGCCGGTCCCAGCGAGAAGAGGAGCAGGCGCGTGGGGTGGGCCGGCGCGTGCCCCCCAGCCTTCCCAGGGTCTTCTCCTGGCAGAGTCTGGCTGAGCTAATCCCCTCAGGAATGGGTTAGGACCACTTGTGTGTGAAATAAATGTGCCAATCAAAGGGGCTCCTTAGGGCCGGCGCCGTGGCTGGCTTGGTTAATCCTCCGCCTGCGGCACCGGCATCCCATATGGGCGCTGGGTTCTAGTCCCGGCTGCTCCTCTTCCAGTCCAGCTCTCTGCTGTGGCCCGGGAGGGCAGTGGAGGATGGCCCAAGTGCTTGGGCCCTGCACCCACATGGGAGACCAGGAGGAGGCACCTGGCTCCTGGCTTCGGATCGGCACAGCGCACCAGCCGTGGCGGCCATTTGGGGAGTGAACAACAGAAGGAAGACCTTTCTGTCTGTCTCTCTCTCTCGTTGTATAACTCTGCCTTGTTAATATGAAAAAAAAAAAATAAATGAAAAAGGGGTTCCTTAGAGACTCAGGCCCCAGAATGTGTGTTGGGGGCTGAGCACATAGGCCCCTCTGCCTGGCGTGCGCCAGGGTTTCAGACTCCCAGAAGGAAGGCCAGCATTCAGCGTGAAGCATACGCCTGCACGCGCTGTGGAGGCCCTGTGAGCCCCTCATCAGTCGGGGCTGCTCCGCAGCCCGGAGCAGGCCGGAGCAGCTGCTTCCCTGCCCTCCAGCGCTGTTCTGCGTGGATGCGGCTTATCTTTGCCTTTCTGACGGATCTTCCTCTGGAGCACTGGGGATGAGAATAGGGAGTTTCACAAAGGTGGATACTGGCATGCGCGTCACCATTTTCAATCAGCGCTTTTCAGCCCGATACTGAAGCATAATATAGCTGTCACAAAGGGGAAATAACAGATACGTTGAGGGAAGAAAAGACTTATTGAAATTTTATGTAAATATTGGATAGAAACTGAACTTTTCTGGCCAGCGCCGCGGCTCACTAGGCTAATCCTCCGCCTAGCGGCGCCGGCACACCAGGTTCTAGTCCCGGTCGGGGCGCTGGATTCTGTCCCGGTTGCCCCTCTTCCAGGCCAGCTCTCTGCTGTGGCCAGGGAGTGCAGTGGAGGATGGCCCAAGTGCTTGGGCCCTGCACCCCATGGGAGACCAGGAAAAGCACCTGGCTCCTGGCTCCTGGCTCCTGCCATCGGATCAGCGCGGTGCGCCAGCCGCGGCGGCCATTGGAGGGTGAACCAACGGCAAAGGAAGACCTTTCTCTCTGTCTCTCTCTCTCACTGTCCACTCTGCCTGTCAAAAAAAAAAAAAAAAAAAAAAAGAAACTGAACTTTTCTGAGCTTATGTTCTATGTAGATACGAAATGTTTATGGAGTTGGTTTTTAGAGGGCACCATTAAATCATAATTAAATATTAAATACCTGTAAAATACATTTGCAGTATGAGTAATTTAGATAATGTCCTTGAGATAGTCTTTTTTTTTTTTTTAAAGATTTATGTATTTGAAAGTCAGAGATCTTCTGTCCACTGGTTCACTCTCCAGATGGCTACAATGACCAGGGCTGGGCCAGGCCAAAGCCAGATCCAGGAGCTTCGTCCTGGTCTCCCACATGGGAGACAGGGACCCAAGTACTGGGGCCATCTTCTCCTGCTTCCTCAGGTCATTAACAGGGAGCTGCATTGGAAGTGGAACAGCTGGGACTCGAACCGGTGCCCTTATGGGATGCCGGCGCTTCAGGCCAGGGCGTTAACCTGCTGCGCCACCACGCCAGCCCCAAAGGACAGAGTTTGATAAATCTCAAGGTTAAATATTCATCCAGGTGAAGAAGGAAGAGAGATGGTGTACTTTTCTGGTTTAAATTAAGCTTACAGAGACACACTCTCTCACTGTCCACTCTGCCTGTCAAAAATAAATAAAAAAATAAAAAAATAAATAAAGAACTATTGCAAAAATAAAATAAAATAAAATAAAAAGCCGGCGCTGCGGCTCAATAGGCTAATCCTCCACCTGCGACGCCGGCACACCAGGTTCTAGTCCCGGTCGGGGTGCCGGATTCTGTCCCGGTTGCCCCTCTTCCAGGCCAGCTCTCTGCTGTGGCCCGGGAGTGCAGTGGAGGATGGCTCAAGTGCTTGGGCCCTGCACCCCATGGGAGACCAGGAGAAGCACCTGGCTCCTGCCTTTGGATCAGCATGGTGTGCTGGCCGCGGTGGCCATTAGAGAGTGAACCAACGGCAAAGGAAGACCTTTCTCTCTGTCTCTCTCTCTCACTGTCCACTCTGCCTGTCAAAAATAAATAAAAAAAAATAATAATAAAAGAACTATTGTAAACTTCCAGAGACAGTGTTAAGTTTGTGCGGCTCAGTGGATAGTGCAGCATGCTGCCTCCGTTTCCCCCGGTGCCAGCACCTACAGTGATATCAGCTTTTGGTGGTCCCGACAGGGCTTTCCTGCTGCCACAGAACGCCTCACGTTGCCCTTCGTAGCCACAGCCACCCCCTCCCACCGCACCCCTCGGCCCCCGGCTGCCGTTACCTGGGGCTCGATTTCCGTAGTTTTGTCATTTCCGTAATGCCACCTAAACGGAACCATACGCTGAGAAGCCTTGGGGGGTGGGCTTATTCTCTGAGCGTGATCTCGGGGGATCCATCCAGGTCGCTGTGTGTGTCAGCTCTTTGCCCCTGTGGCTGCTGTGTGGCACCGTAGTGTGGGGGGCCGTGGTCCGTCTCACTGTGCCCTCATTGAAGGGCTCTGGATGGTGTGCAGTTTCTGACTGACAAGTAGAAGCTGCTGTGGGCGTGGGGTACAGGTTTCCAGTTCTCTGAGCTAACTGCCCGGAGTGCATTTTCAGGGTTGTGTGGTTGTGCGGTGGCTTTCCAGAGGAGCTGTACTTCGTTCTTTGTGGGCTGTACTGTCTAGCACACAGCTTGTCTTCCTGGAGCTGAGCTGCGAGCGGGGGGTTCTCCAGGGTGCCCGAGTTGCCGAGATTCTCCCCAGGAAGCCGTGCCGTGTGCACCCACGCCTGGGAGTCTCTGGGAGCAAGTTCCTTGGGCTCCACCTCCCTCCGCGCCTGCCTCCCAGTCCGTCTCACGTTTCCCTGGGAAATGGCGAGTTTGTGTATTGTCGTGTGTGCGCTGGACATTTGAGGGCTTTCTTCTGAAAGTTGCCTGTTTGCAGTTTATGTTCATTTTTGTGTTGTTTGATTTTGTCTTTTTTCTTTTTTTGAGGTGGTAGATGCTGGTAATTGGGCATGTACATGGTGGACATTGCCTCTAAATCTGTGTGTACCAGGTGGTGCTGTGTACTTGCACACACATGTGTCTTAGTGTGAAAGTTCTTAATTTCAGTGTAGTCAGCTTTGTGATTTTTTTTCCTAATGAGGAGTCTTCAGAAGGTCTATGGAAAATGCATTTATGAAAAACTGTGCATGGACTTATAAACTCTTTTCTAAAAATTGTATTATTTATTTGAAAGGCAGAGTGGCACAGAGAAAGGGGGAGACAGAGAGAGAGAGAGAGATAGAAATCTTCTGTCTGCTGATTTACTTCCCAAATAACTGCAGCAGCCAGGCCTGAGCCAGGCCAAAGCCAGGAGCCAGGAACTCAGTCTGGGTCTCCTTCGTTTGTGGCAGGGGCCCGAGCACTCGAAGCATCAAGTGCCACCTCCCAAGGGGCATTAGCAGGAGGAGCCGGGACTTGAACTGGGCACTTCACTGTGGAATGCAGGCATCCCAAGTGGTAACTTAACCTGCTGTGCCGCAAATCCTGCCATGAACTTGAATTTTCTGTGAATTTTGGAGCTTCTGTGTGTGTGTGTTGTCTGTGTATCAGGACAGCGTCTGTGTGTGCTGTGTGTATTAGGACAGCGTCTGTGTGCGCTGTGTGTATCAGGACAGTGTCTGTGTGTGTCCTGTGTGTATCGGGACAGTGTGTGTGTGCTGTGTGTATCAGGACAGTGTGTGTGTGTGTGTGCTGTGTGTGCTGTGTGTATCAGGATGATGTCTGTGTGTGTGCTGTGTGTATCAGGATGATGTCTGTGTGTGTGCTGTGTGTATCAGGATGATGTCTGTGTGTGCTGTGTGTATCAGGACAGTGTGTGTGTGTGTGCTGTGTGTATCAGGACAGTGTGTGTGTGTGTGCTGTGTGTATCAGGATGATGTCTGTGTGTGTGCTGTGTGTATCAGGATGATGTCTGTGTGTGCTGTGTGTATCAGGACAGTGTGTGTGTGTGTGTGTGCTGTGTGTATCAGGATGATGTCTGTGTGTGCTGTGTGTATCGGGACAGCATCTGTGTGTGTGCTGTGTGTATCAGGACAGTGTGTGTGTGTGTGCTGTGTGTATCAGGACAGTGTCTGTGTGTGTGCTGTGTGTATCGGGACAGTGTGTGTGTGTGCTGTGTGTATCGGGACAGTGTCTGTGTGTGCGCTATGTGTATCATGGTAACGCCTGTGTGTGTGCTGTATCAGGACAGCGTCTGTGTATGCTGTGTGTATCAGGACAGTGTCTGTGTGTGTGCTGTGTGTATCAGGACAGCGTCTGTGTGTGTGCTGTGTGTATCAGGACAGTGTCTGTGTGTGCGCTGTGTGTATCAGGACAGTGTCTGTGTGTGCGCTGTGTGTATCAGGACAGTGTGTGTGTGCTGTGTGTATCAGGACAGTGTGTGTGTGTGCTGTGTGTATCGGGACAGCGTCTGTGTGTGTGCTGTGTGTGTATCAGGACAGCGCCTGTGTGTGTGCTGTGTGTATCAGGACAGTGTGTGTGTGTGTGTGTGTGTGTGCTGTGTGTATCAGGATGATGTCTGTGTGTGCTGTGTGTATCGGGACAGCATCTGTGTGTGTGCTGTGTGTATCAGGACAGTGTGTGTGTGTGTGCTGTGTGTATCAGGACAGTGTCTGTGTGTGTGCTGTGTGTATCGGGACAGTGTGTGTGTGTGCTGTGTGTATCGGGACAGTGTCTGTGTGTGTGCTGTGTGTATCGGGACAGTGTCTGTGTGTGTGCTGTGTGTATCAGGACAGTGTCTGTGTGTGCTGTGTGTATCAGGACAGTGTCTGTGTGTGTGCTGTGTGTATCAGGACAGTGTCTGTGTGTGCGCTGTGTGTATCGGGACAGTGTCTGTGTGTGTGCTGTGTGTATCGGGACAGTGTCTGTGTGTGCGCTATGTGTATCATGGTAACGCCTGTGTGTGTGCTGTATCAGGACAGCGTCTGTGTATGCTGTGTGTATCAGGACAGTGTCTGTGTGTGTGCTGTGTGTATCAGGACAGCGTCTGTGTGTGTGCTGTGTGTATCAGGACAGTGTGTGTGTGTGCGCTGTGTGTATCAGGACAGTGTCTGTGTGTGCGCTGTGTGTATCAGGACAGTGTGTGTGTGCTGTGTGTATCAGGACAGTGTGTGTGTGTGCTGTGTGTATCGGGACAGCGTCTGTGTGTGTGCTGTGTGTGTATCAGGACAGCGCCTGTGTGTGTGCTGTGTGTATCAGGACAGTGTCTGTGTGTGCTGTGTTTTGGGACAGCATCTGTGTGTGCTGTGTGTGTATCGAGCGCTGTGTCCTTGTGTCTTCTGAGCTCTGAAGTTTTGCTTTTAACATCTGGCCTCCCATCCGCCCCTGCAGCAGGAATGGTCTGTCTTCGGGGGGCTTTTTCCTCGCGGACGTGCCGTGTTTGCCTCTGTGGAGACACCGGTGTCCCGCGTGTGCGGGCACTTTGGGCTTCCTGTTGCTCTGGAGCCCGGAAAGGGGTATTAGATAACATGGAAACACAGACTCATGAACTCGTCTCCCTGGGAGCTGTTGAGATGGGCGCTGGGTCAAGTGCAGTGGGACTGTGGCTTGTCCTGTGCACGCCTGGTCTGGAGGGTGTCCAGCCCCGTGTCCAGCCCGGGCTGGAGCAGCTCCTCTCTGCCGTTTGCATGTGTTGCGGCGTTGCCACGGCTGTGCCTCCTTTACCGCGTAGCCCACTGGCAGACAGCCGCTGTGTGTGATGACGGGCGACTCTTGGTGTGTGCGTGTGAGTGTGTGCTTGCACACGTGAGCATGACATCTGGAGAGTGGGTCTTGTGTGGTTTGTGACAGGGTCTCTGTCCCTAGCCAGGTGTGACTGCTGCTGCGGGCCAGCCTGTCTGCCAGGAGGAATGCCGTGTGGGCTCACGCCAGGCCCTAGGGCTTCTGGTAGAGTCGTTGCTTTCAAAGAACAGAGCGAGGGCAGGTGACTCGGGCTGAGGGAAGGTTCTCCAGAATTAGCAGCAGACAGTGAGGCGCAGGGCCTTCTGGGCAGTGAAGAGGCAGGCAGCGTGAGAGTGAGAGCTTGTCTGTCCTGGGGCTTGTCGGCAGTCATGTCAGTGTGCAGGTGCGGCGGGCACAGCCGCGTGCCAGGTGGTGTGGAACCGTGTCAGACTGGAGGGGGCTGTTGAGACGCTTTTGTGATGCCCTGAGAGAGGCAGCTTTTGGGGGAATGACATGTGAATGAGATATTCTGACACCTTCGGGCAGATTTGGGGTGGGAGTAGGACAGGCGGGTGGGAGACGGTAACCAGGGGAGGCTAGAGAGGCACCAGGGCCACAGACCCCGTGAGATGCAGAGAGCCGCACAGCACCGGCACGTGAAGGGGGAGTCGGGCGTGCGCAGTGCGCTGGAGAGTGACGGGCTGGGGCGGGGCGGGGCGGGGAGGTGCAGTGAACGTGGACCTCTCTCAGAGAGCTGGCTGCTTGGTGTCAGGCCTCCGAGCAGACCGCAGGGACGTTCCCACAGAACCTGGTCTGTCCAGGAGTGTGACGCAGTGAGCACTCCCCGTCTGGTGCTCTTCCTTTGGGAAGGGGGTGGATTCCCTGCGGAGCTTCCGTTAGGAGCTTAAACCAGAAGATAAGGCTGAAGTGTTTAGAGGAGATACATGTATAGGTGATTTAGTTAAGTGTTTTTTTCCCCAAGAAGAAAAAGAAAAGAAGTGCTGCTTGGGCAGGTGTCGAGGCACAGCGGGCCACGCTGCCTTGTGGGCGCCTGCGTCCCATTTCAGAGTGCCTGAGATCGAGTCCTGTCTGCACTTCCGGCCCAGCTTCCTGCTCTGTGCACCCTGAGAGGCAGTGGACAGTGGCGCAGGTACTCGCCCTGCCACCGTGTCGGAGACCAGGATGGAGTTCTTGGCTCCTGGTTTAGCCCCAGCTGCCATGGGAATGGACCAGTGGATAGAACGTCTCTGTGTCGTTTTGTGTTTCAAAGAAGTCTTTAAAAAGGTAAAAAAGAAATGGTGCCATTTCAGGTGGCATGTAGCAGCATGCTTTCAAAGGCGACGCTGAGGGCTGGGTCTTACTGGGCAGCAGGCTAAGCCCACGTCAGAGTGCCCGTTGGCGTTCCTGCGGTTCACTGTTTCAGCTTCCTGTTGGTGTATGAAGGAGGCAGTGGGCGATGGCGCGAGTACTTGGGTCTCTGCTACCCACACGGGAAATCCAAGTGGAGTTCCTGGCTGTTGGCTTTGGCTTGGCCCGCCCTGGCTGTTGAGGGCATTTGGGTGTGAACCAGTGATGGAGTTCTCTCCATGTCTCTATGTCTTCTCTCTCTGTTGCTCTGCCTTTGAAAGGCATCTTAAACAACAAGGACAGCGTTGGAACTGGTGCCTTAGCAGGGACGTGCGGCCGAGGGAAGAGTGGCGCTGGTGCAGAGCGGGCCCCGTGCTGCCCGGAGGTCAGTAGAGGGCAGGCTTGCTTGCCGCCCACCTCTGGATTCAGCTCTCAGGGTCGCTTTTCTCTTCCGGGATTTGCTCACTGTCCTTCCCTGCCATCCTCTCTATCTCTCCATCTCGTCCTTCTCCGTGTTTGTTCAGTTCCACCATGTTCATTATACAGTCAGCTAGGCGAAATGTGAAAATTCATTTCCTATTCCTGGTAAGTGCAGCAAGAACTGGATTATGTAACAGGGTAATATAGACAGAAACTGCTTCTGAATTTTGTTCATGTAACGGGTGATGTTCCCGCCGTTGTCAATTATCATAGCTCGTTAAAGTGAGCAAGTGTGTGTGTGTGGTTAGTAGGGAGGGCTGGGTGGGCTCAGCTCAGTGGGCTGGTGATTAGGAGGTGATGAGGCTGCGGTGGTGTCTCCGAGCACGCTCAGTCCCATGAGGCGCTGGGGGGTTATTCTCTGGCTGCCAGGGAGGTGCTGAGCAGGGACTGTGCCTGGGGAAAGGGCAGTACGTGGCCTCGTGGCTCTGCCCTCCGTGGGCAGCCTTCCCTGCGAGTGGGTGTGAAGCACACCTCCTGCAGGTTGCACTCAGTGTCTCGGGACAGTGTCCATGATGGTGGCACACCGCGGAGCAGACCAGGAGTGGTGTTTCCTCCTAGAGGAAAGAAAACCCAGGGGGTCCTGGGGCTCCTGTTGTTGTGGAGTCATCTTCATGCCATGGGTCGACCTCGCAGGGATGGCTGAGAGTGCGGGGAGCTTGGGGTGCTCATGGGGTGGGGTGGCTGGGCGTGCAGTCTGTGTATCTGTGGAGTGAATGGTTTGCGCACCTGGGCCTTCCTTGTATCACCTGGAAGCCAGTGTCGAGCAGTAGAATGTGTTTCTGCGTGGATTCCCGATGTGGCTGGGCCGGGCTTGTCCCCAGCAGTAACTGTATCAAGTCTGTGTTCTGAAAGGGCTTCCTGCAGCTGGGGACTGGTAGTGGCGCTCTGAGGACCTCTCACTTCCCTCACTTCCGGCGTTGCTTGCCTGCTGCCCTGTTCGCTCTGTCTCTCACATCTTTGGGTTGGTTTTGAGTCATTTGCAAGAAAGTAGTGCACATGAACACTCCTGCGGGTGTCCTTCCGCTGACTAGCCGTAGCACCAGCGTTTACGTGCACGGTGTCATCCGGCGCCTGTCTGTGCTCCACACCAGCGTTTACGTCCACAGGAGCACCTAACGCCCGTCTCTGGATCCCAGCTGCTCCAGTAACATCTTTGATGGCTTTCAAGTTTTTTCTCAACCCAAGATCTATTCATTGTCTTTGCCTGTGTCTCCTGGGTGTTTTTCTAAGTAGAGAGCATTTCTCGTGGTTCCGAAGAGGGGTCCAGCCTGGTTACGATGCAGAACGACCCACGTTTGGCTCTGTGGACTTGTCCGCTGGTTTCTCTATTCTCTGTGTCTCTTGTACGTGAGAAGCTGAAGCCAGATTTTGGTTATATTCAGGTTTGTGGCAAGAAAACCTTTTAAGTGTTACTGATTACTTCACATTGCACCAGGAAGTAGTCAGTTTTAACTTGGAAAAGAAGAATTTCCATCAGTCTAATTTTATGATTCTTCAGCGTCGGCCTGTCTGTTCACCCTTAGCTGATTGTCTAGGTATTGTAAACTAGGGTAGACATCTGGTTTCCTTTCCCGAACTGTTGAGGTGACTGAAGCCATTCCGATTCCCCAGCCTTCTCTCAGTGTGTCGCATTTTCTCTGAAGCCTTTGCCTCGTGACTGTACAAAGGCCTGGACGCCTTTCTTCAAACCTTTTTTTTTTTTTTAATATTAGAAGAGTAGATTTGATAGAGAAGTCTTTGAATTGGGCCCAAGAACATAACAGCTCCTAGCCATCCATGCCAATCTCTTTTTCTTTTTTAAAAGAGATTTTATTTTATTTATTTGAGAGGTAGAGTTGGGGGGGGGTGTCTTCCATCCGCTGGTTCACTCCCCAAATGGCCACAACAACTGAAGCTGAGCTGATCCGAAGCCAGGAGCTTCTTCCGGGTCTCCCACGTGGGTGCAGGGGCCCAAGCACTCGGGCCATCCTCTGCTTTCCCAGGTAAGAAGCAGAGAGCTGGGTCGGAAGTGGAGCAGCTGGGAATGCCGGAGCTGCAGGCACCAGCCCCCCAGGTAGACTTTCAGTTCCATGTTTAATGAGCTTTGCGAAGTAGCCTGTGGGATACCAGCCACAACATCTTGGAGCTGAGGCATGGCTGGCTTGTTCCCCGTGAGACAGAGGGCACCTTCCCTGCATGGTGTGCGGCCTTCCCTGGAACGCTCTCGCCTGCAGGTCTAGGCGGTTTTTGCCTGGCCTGGAGCCAGTGCCCGTGTGTCAGCCTCGCACTGCTGACCACTTCTTGTTTGGATGCGCTCTCCAGACTTGGGCATCACTTCTGCTTGCCGAGGTTCCCGAGCCTTGTCAGATGGGGTTGGTTCCAAGCCTGCATCTGGCCCCATGGCACTTGGGGCAGGTCTGTGTGCTTCCCTTGGGATCCCAGGGCCCATGGCCGTCTGATGCCACCACTGGCATTTAACGACGATCTTGGAAATGAACGTTCAGAGCCCTGCCTCTGGTGACACCGTTTCATGCTTCTGTCTGCAGTGTCGTAACATCCGCGTGTGCACGCCTCCTGAAGGGGCCGGCGTGGGTCCTCACGCTTCTCTGTGGTTTCACAGTGGGGAGAGTTTCTGAGTCAGTGTTGAGATTTCTGCCGGGCCACGTGTTCCGGATAAATGACTTTGTAAGGGTCATAAAATGTCCATCTCAGCTTTTGTCTCTGCCTCCGGAACATTGCGTTTCTTCTCGGTGTCTGTGGGAGCTTCTCCGAGGTTACTGTTCAGCCGGTCTTTCATAGCTGCCTCAATCCCAAACACTGGACTCCCTTCCCCTTCGTGTCCACAGGGGCCCAGGGTGCTGGGGCTCAGAGATGCCCCCAGCCGGCGAGGGAGCCCACCCTCCCCCCATGTCAGTGCTGAGTGACCCTTCATGTCCACAGGGGCCCGGGGTGCTGGGGCTCAGAGATGCCCCCAGCCAGCGAGGGAGCCCACCCTCCCCCCATGTCAGTGCTGAGTGACCCTGGGATGGAGAAGGGGCCTCCTGAGGAGGGGCCTCTGCTGGCAGCACCCCAGGGGCCGGCTTTGTTCCCGCTTGGAGCGATGTCTGGAGAGTGTCATTTTGAAATTGTTGTTGTTTTTTTTTTTTTTTTTTTAAGGGAAATAACCTGTTTAAATATTGCGTTTTCAGGCTGTGGGTGCGTTCTTTATGCTCAGTTGATCGGGAGCAGATTTCTTTATTCATTATGTTTGTGGCTCCTTCAGGAGGCTTGGTTCTTGCTTGCTTGATTGGCAGACCCCAGCATGTTTGCGGGTCCCACTCACTGGTGAGGTTTTGCTTTGTTCACAAGAGGCAGGGGGGCGTGGTTGAAATGTGCCTTCTTCACTTTGTGCACTGCGTGCTTTTCCCCACTGTCTGAGCTCAGACCAGGATACAGAACGGGGGCAGCGAGAGGTGCAGGGATGTCAGGAGGAAACACGGGCCAGCGGGCGTAGAAAATGCTTCCCTGCCCAGCTCGTAAGCGTGGCGCTGAGGCCGGCTGAGGAGCAGCTGACAACACGCGTGTTCCCTGCGTCCTCTGCGTTCTGTGCTGCAGGCTGGATCGTGGCGCGGGCCTGCGTCGGCTTTCCTGGTGCTAATCCGCAAAGGATATTGGAGTGTGCTGTCACCTTTGTCCCCGGGACTTTGGAAGAAATTGAAATGTTAACCATTTGTTATTTCCTGTTTATAATCCTTTCCACCTTTGGCCCTGTTCTCTGGTTTTCTCTTGTATGGTTCCTTTGTTAAGATGAGGTTGGTTAAGCCTCCTTGCCTGAGGCGATGGCAGAAGAAGCCATTCGCAGCCACTCTAGCTAGGCGGACAGGGGAGAACGTGTCCGGAGGTCTCCAGGAGGACCCAGCAGGGATCCCTGGGAGTTATGGTGGACTCCAGGAGTTACTGTAGACCCCCGGGGGGCTTCTGTAGGCCCTGGAGTATGGTAAACTCCAAAGGAGGGGTCTGCAGATCCTAGAGGCACTGTGGCCCTGGGGAGCTCTTGGGGGGCTTCTGTGGGTCCTGGTTTCTCTGTAGACTGCAGGGACTTCTGAAGACCCCAGAGTTGCAGTGGACCCCAGGGGGCTTTGCAAGTGCTGAGCAACTGAGACGCCATCTGGATTTCTGTAGGCTTGTGCCGGGTATTGCCCTGCCTGGGGAACGGCAGGGACCTGGGCCTGTGGGATTCAGAAGGTGACTCCTGGCTGGGAGCACTTGGTGCAGGGACCTGATTCACATGGCCGGCCCTGCTGTCAGAGTCTGATCTCACAGTCCTTTCTGTCTTCTACTCTAGGAGGTGTAGGAGGGCTCAGAGCGTATGGGAACTGGAAAGACCAGGGCACTCCACCTGGCAGGTGCCTGCTGATTCCCTGGGAGGTGTTGTAACTGGGTTTGCGATGCGTAAGGCCTTTGATTTACCCGTGTCTTTATATCTGGTGCCCTCTCAGCACCTGCTGGTGCCTACTCTCTTTGAAAAAGCTTTTTTTCTTTTTCCTTGTCCCTTCCTGCTCTTGCCACCCCAGCTCAGGTCTCCTTAGGTCACTGTGGCAGCTTCTCTGAGATGCCCCTGCCCTCCCTGCCTTCCCAGGCACAGGCTGGGATGTTGCCAGCATCAGTTGTCTTCCGGCCCTGACAGCGTCTGCTGAAGCCCTTTCTGCCAGGCCCGTCGTGGTAGGGGGCCCGCCTCGCCCTCTGCCGTGGTGGGGCCTGAGCTGTGTCGGCCCCAGCAGGAGGCTGCCGTGGAAGCAAGCACAGAGCTGCACTCATGTCCAGAGATGTTCGTGCTGTGAAATGCGTGAGCTGTGTCTGCAGCCCGGGAGAGGGCTCCGCATGCGTGCGTGCTTCGGGATTGCGTTGTGAAGCCTTGCCATGGTCCACATTGGACAAGTTAGTCCTGATTGGGTGGTGCATGGTCCACATTGGATAAGTTAGTCCTGATTGGGTGGTGCAGCCCGATGGTGATGCTGGTTTTGTTAAAGATTTATTTATTTATTATTTGAGAGGCAGAGTTACAGAGAGGCAGAGGCAGAGAGAGAGAGAAGTCTTCCATCACTGGTTCACTCCCCAGATGGCTGCAATGGCTGGAGCTGCACCGATCCAAAGCCAGGAGCCAGGAGCTTCCTCTGGGTCTCCCACGTGGGTACAGGGACCCAAGGACTTGCACCATCTTCCACTGCTTTCCCAGGCCACAGCAGAGAGCTGGATCAGAAGTGGAGCAGCCGGGTCTTGAACTGGTGCCCGTATGGGATGCTGGCACTACAGGTGGCGTCTTTACCCAATAGGGCACAGTGCTGGCCCCCAGTGCTGATTTTAATTCCCCTCAAGAGTGGTTTACTGGGGCCCAGCACTCATCACACTGATGAAATCTCAGGGCAGTGCTGGCATCAGCCTTGGTTGTACTGGGAAGCCCCGTTCTGCTAGCAGTGGGCTTTACCGCGTGTCCTGACCTGGGCAGGAGCAGAGAAGTGCGCTGGAGGGAGCCCTTGTGCTCACATGCGTGAGTCTGGGCCAGCGTACCTCATTCCCAGGATGCCTGCTGCTCCCTAATGCCATTCCGTGAGCCAGTCTCGTGGGTTTTGCTAACCAGCAACTCACTTTTCATATCTTCTGAGTGTGATATGGAGGGTGTTTGTGGATAAACAGGATCCGAAGATAAGTTCATTTTGGTGCAAAAAAATTTTTGTCCTTTCACATTTTTCTTATACTATGCATTTCCACGGACTTTTTGAAGACCTCTTATATGCATAGATTTCAGAAGATTATTTTTGCATTAAAATAAACTTGTTAAATTTATTTTTTATTAGAGAGGGATGAACTTGAGAGTGCTCCTGCCTACTGGCTCCCTCCCCTGTGCCCACAGTGATAGGTTGGGCCAAGCCAAGGCCGGAGCCAAGAATTCAGGCGTGGCAAGAGCTATTACTGTTGCCTTCCAGGGTCTGCACTAGCAAGGAGCTGGAGTTGGGTGCCAAGACTGGGAAATGAACCCAGGTCTTACTGCTAGGCTAAATGTCTCCTTTCTAAATTTACCTTTTAATTCCAGCTTCCACAGACTTTTTGTAGTACTCTCGTACATACGTGCACACCATGAGAAAAAGTCGTTGACTGTTGTGGTAAAATCCTTTTTACAATCCACTCCCCACCCCTCTTACAGAACACACCTGTTATGGTAGAAAAGGGAAAGCACACACAGGAGGGCTGGGCACCGGGAGGAGCAAGGGAGCCCACCAGGGTCCCTGGGAGGGCACCGGGAGGAGCAGGGGAGCCCGCCGGGGTCCCTGGGAGGGGCACCGGGAGGAGCAGGGGAGCCCGCCGGGGTCCCTGGGAGGGGCACCGGGAGGAGCAGGGGAGCCCGCCGGGGTCCCTGGGAGGGCACCGGGAGGAACAGGGGAGCCCACCAGGGTCCCTGGGAGGGCACCGGGAGGAGCAGGGGAGCCCGCCGGGGTCCCTGGGGGGGCACCGGGAGGAGCAGGGGAGCCCGCCGGGGTCCCTGTGGGGACACCGGGAGGAGGGAGGAGCAGGGTGCCTGCTGGGGTCCCTGGGGCGGGGGCACTGGAGGAGCAGGGGAGCCCGCCGGGGTCCCTGGGAGGGCACCGGGAGGAGCAGGGGAGCCCGCCGGGGTCCCTGGGGCGGGGGCACTGGAGGAGCAGGGTGCCTGCCGGGGTCCCTGGGGCGGGCTGTGCTTGGTTCTATGGTACTCTGCGTGTCTGGAGTCATGTCAGGGTGCGGTTTTGTGTCCCCTCCTTTCCGTGGGATGTGTGAGCGGGTCTCAGGCCACTGCATGTTTGTTGGAGACACATCTTTGTCACAGCTCTCCTGGGGTGGAATCCACACCACAGAGCTCACCCTCTCACCGAGAGTTCACCAGCAGGGTTGTGCAGCCAGAGGCTGGCAGTGTGCTGCCGTGCCCCTTCAGACACCTGCCGTTCACTGTGCCCTTCCGCTTGGACCTTTGGCTTCGATAGAGTTAGATCTACCTCATTAGATTTATATAGTCGGGTTATTTTGAGTTAATTTGTAACTTCATATACATCTCTTCTGTCATCCCCTGTTTATCACATTTCACTTTTTAGGTGAGGAGACGGAATTGTTGGTTGAATTAAAGAATCTCCCCTGTAGGCGTTGCTAGGAGATGGCTCAGCCCTGCAGGTGTGCACTGGGCTGTACTCTTGTTCATTTTAGGAGCCCCAGCACAGAACTGTGGATCACAGAAGTGGCTGCTTGGCTACCAGTTGGTCCTCTGTAGACTTTTTTTTTTTTTTTTGACAGGCAGAGTTAGACAGTGAGAGAGAGAGAGAGAAAAAGGTCTTCCTTCTGTTGGTTCACTCCCCAAATGGCCGCTATGGCCTGTGCGCTGCGCCGATCCGAAGTCAGGTGCCAGGTGCTTCCTCCTGGTCTCCCATGCGAGTGCAGGGCCCAAGCACTTGGGCCACCCTCCACTGCACTCCCAGGCCACAGCAGAGAGCTGGACTGGAAGAGGAGCAACTGGGACAGAATCCGGTGCCCCGACAGGGACTAGAACGCTGGGTGCTGGTGCCGCAGGCGGAGGATTAGCCTAGTGAGCTGCGGCGCTGGCCCCTCTGTAGACTTTTGCAAAGAAAAACATTTCTTTAGTTAGTTTAAAACAGATATGATCTCTGTAATAGTTAAAGTAAGCTATAATATTAGCTTTTCCTCAGGGCTCTGTGATGTTGGTTTCTTGTGTTGTAGGGGAGACTTGGTGACACGAGAGCCACTGTACACATGTTTGAGAGGGAGCAGTGGACGAGGCTTCCCACAGTTGATGGAGAAAATTTATTTCTTGGGGCCGGCGCTGTAGTGCAGCAGGTAACATTGGCGCCTACATTGCTGGCATCCCATATGGGCACCGGTTCAAGACCCAACTGCTCCACTTCTAATCCAGTTCCCTCCTGAGTAACGGGCTGGGAAAGCAGTGGAAGGTGACCCAAGTGTCTGGGCCCTTGCACCCATGTGGGAGACCCTGATGCAGATCCAGGCTCCTGGCTTCGAGCCCGTCTGTGGCCGTTGCAGCCATCTGAGGGGTGAACCCGAAGATAGAAGACCCTCTCACTCTCTCTGTCTCTCCTCCTCTCTGTGTAACTCTTTCAAATAAAGAAAGAAATCTTAAACAAAAATTTTTTTTTAAGAAAAGAAAGAGAATTTACCTCTTGTCTTTCCTTTGTATTAGGTGGTTTTCCTAAGAAGGAGATTTTTAAAAGGAGTGAAATATAGACTGAATTTGGCAAACAAAACCAAAACCAAGCATTTAACCCTGACTTAGACCTGGCTCTGGGTAGCCACCCGAGCTTGCAAGTTGAAGACTATCCTGTGATCTCCATTCCCGCTGGAACCAGCACAGGTTGTGAAAGTAGGGACGCTCCCAGGCCCACACAGCTGTGGCTGTGCCCCCCTCTGACGTCTGCGACGCGCTGCCTGCCAGCTCGTGTTTACTTCCCCGCAGCCGTCTCTGGGACGGGAACTGCTTTTCCTTTCCTTGAGCCTTGATCGCCCCTCCCCGCTCGGAGCTGGATCTGCCCTCTTCGGGTGTGTTCCGGTTTCTGGCTCTCTCTGAATTATGCATTTGCAAGCTTTGGCTCTGCCAGAGTGTTTGCTCCATGCTCTGAATCCTAATGAGCACCCCTGGGGCTTGGGTGGCTCTGCCGTGAGACGGACCAGGGCCCGTGAATGTTGTGCCAGGGATGGCAACCCAGGCCTGCTTTCTGTGTGTTGTCCACAGCGTTTCTCCGTGGACGCTGGGAGGTGATCTCACTCCGCGTGCGGGGCGGAGCGAGCGGGGATTGGCAGTGAAGGCGTACCCTCCCTCCGTTCTGCTCGCTGCCTCAGATGTCCCTCATGCCAGCCGTGAAGTGAGCTTCAAGCTCGCGTGTCTCTAACAAGTGTGACTTCATCCTTAGGAAGACTCCAGTGGAGAACTCCTTTGTGATTTGGCTTGAGGTCCTTGAGTGGTGCCAGGTGCTGGTGTCCTTTCCTGGCGTGTGTGGTCTTTGAGTAGGGTGGATGCTCTGGCCTAAGCCCTACATGTAATTTTGGAGTCCAGAAAAGCTCAGAACACTACACTGAGAGGCTTCCGCAGCTCACTGGCGGCAAACTTGGTGTGGGCTGGGGTGAGGTGTAGTGGAAGTCGGGGGTCCTGAATACTGGTGCTGCTGCAGACCCTCCCGGGTGTGATGCAGATGTCCTGCTGTCCTTTTGTAGATCTGCGAGGTTCCAAATCTGAAACACAGCTGGCGCCTGCGGAGGGGAGGGAAACTGCCCAGGCTGTTGTAACACAGTCCGGCCCCCGCCCGATGGCCCAGCCTCTCCCACTCGGAATCCCAAGTGGTGTTGGCACCCTGGAGTCGGGGCACAGGATCCCGGGGAGCCTTTCCAAGGTGCTTCTGGGACACGAAAGCGAACCCTCCTGGGTCCAAGCTTGAGAACCTGGCAAGTCTGGCGGCTAAGAGCTCCCTCCCACCCTCAGTTTTAGGGTGAGATGGACTCATGGCAGGGTGCAGGGTCACAGGTTGTTGGTGGCTCCCGAAGCTTCTGAAATCCTCTTCAGATTCAGTCACCGCGGGCGCATCCCACTGTCTTCTGGAGTTAAAAGAGAAAAAATGTTTCAAAGTCCAAATGGAGGCCGGCGCCGCGGCTCACTAGGCTAATCCTCCGCCTAGCGGCGCCGGCACACCAGGTTCTAGTCCCGGTCGGGGCACCGGATTCTGTCCCGGTTGCCCCTCTTCCAGGCCAGCCCTCTGCTGTGGCCAGGGAGTGCAGTGGAGGATGGCCCAGGTGCTTGGGCCCTGCACCCTATGGGAGACCAGGAAAAGCACCTGGCTCCTGGCTCCTGCCACCGGATCGGTGCGGTGCGCCGGCCGCAGCGCGCCGGCCACGGCGGCCATTGGAGGGTGAACCAACGGCAAAGGAAGACCTTTCTCTCTGTCTCTCTCTCTCACTGTTCACTCTGCCTGTCAAAAAAAAAAAAAAAAAAGTCCAAATGGTTCCTTTTATATTATCATGCACTTTTGACACATTAAATTTGATAGCCCATATGCGTTTTTAAAAATTCTATATCTGTGTTATTAAAAAGCATTAATCTAGACTTTTTAGAATGAAGTTGCCGTGGAAATGAAAATAAAACACCACAAGGCTCTAGCTGAGAACTGGAGATTCTGTCAGCGTGGTTAACATTTGCAGAGTTCAGGGCAGACTTGATGGGCTTAAGATATTTACTGATAACCCCTTTGCCCAATTTTGGGATTAAATTGGTAGCTAGCTGTTAGCCCACGTGTGTTTTTGCAGGATGGCACACATGTCAGAGTGTCCTGGAGTTTTCTTAGATGGGACACAGGCTGTGGGGTTAGGTGTACCTGGTCTCCACTGTCTTCATTTGCATAGCATAGCTGACCCCCCATTTCCCTCTGGGCCACGCCCTCCTGTCACTCACAGAGTAGCACAGGTGAGAAGGGGTGAGGGGTTCCTTGTTCCTGGAGGCTTTCCATTAGTGCTCTGAGCACCTTGGATGTCTTCAGAGCCATGCTTTATGATAACTCAGAACTTACTCTACTGAGCATTACTGTAAATTTGTTAGCCACGGTTGTAGAGGTAGAGGGAATGTAATTTGTCTGGAATGATGGCCAAGGTGGAAGAAATAGGGATAAAGTCAGAGTTGCCAGACACCGATACGGAGGCAGGAGGCGGGGTGCCTTCCCCAGGGCCTGCCAGTCCGAGGGAGCTGGGCCCGGTTGCTGCCCCTCTGCTGCCTGGCTCCCTGAGTGCGCACAGGGCCTCTCTCCCTGGGTGCCTCGGTGAGGTGGGGACCCCCACTCAGTGTGTGGCCTGTTAGTGGAGGGTGAAAGAACCGTGCGCTCCAGCCACAGGGTGCAGTGCCCACCATGGAGGCTGCTATCCATTGGAAGTGCAGGGCAAAGCCCAGCACCTGCAGGCGGTTTCCTGGGGGTAAGAGGAGGCAGAGGATGAGCCAGGGGTAGCCTAGAAAACTCTCTGCCCGTTTCTCTTGGTACATGGGGGTTGGGACTCCAGGGCAGCAGCTGCAGAGCGTGGCGGAGGAGCAGCGTGGGCCGGCCCTGGGGGCACCCCACATGGTTCTCCTGTGGGCTTTGTGCGAGGAGCGTGCCATCAGTAAGGGATGCTGTGTCTGCAGGCTAAGGACGCAGTGAGAGCCAGCTGGGCCTGGTGAAGCAGGCGGGAAGCCGAGAGCACGGGAAACACCCAACCCTGAGTGTGTGGTGTGGTCTCCGGGGCACACGCGCCTGCGATAAAGCTCACTTCACAGACACACCGCAGCTACTAACAGAGTAGGAAAGTTACGGAGTGCTGTAGCGAAGCCACGTCACCCCTGTGTTGCAGTCTGGCCCCACTCTGCGTGCAATGCCGAGATGACGCAGCGCCTGTGGCGACATGGAGTCGGGGGACGGTGCTTGGCCGTAGGCCGGCTGCTCGGTGGCTGCTTAGTGGGCAGCATGGACACTCTGGGCAAAGGGACAGCTTACCTGGGCGGGTGCGAGATACCATCAGAACACAGAACCGTGACAATGTAAAGTTTGGATTTTCCATTTCTGTTTTTGACTGAAGTTGACAGTGTCTGAGCCCATGGAGAGCCAAGCTGGCCGTGCGGGGCCGGGGCTGCTGCCGTTTGCCCAGAGAGGACCTGACCCGGGCAGATGGTTTTCTCCAGGGAAGCGTGCCCCCCCCACCCCCGGTAGCCGTGGTGACTGGCAAAGCCGGCATTTTCTCCAGGAAACAGCCTGGCGCTTGCTGCAGGGCTTGGGCGGTGCCTCGCTGAGGCCTTACTGTCTACACTGGGAGCTGTGGGGCGGCTGCCTCTGTCGGTCCCCGCGGCCACGGGGAGCCCAGAGTGCTCTTGTCAGTGGCCTGCCTCAAGGGCTGCGTTTGCTGTAAAGTGCTGGGTCAGCCGTGTGGGCCACTTAATACCGTAGCCTTCTGCTCGCGGGTGGATTTTCAGTCCTTGCTCCTGACCGGGAAAGGGGACATTTGTCTCTCCCGGTACCCAGGACAGGAGGCTGTACTCCTTAGTTGTCTTGGAGGCAGGGGTGAATAGTGTTGGGAGAGGAAGGACTCGCCCTTTTTTCTTTTTTAAAAGATTTATCTATTTATTTGAAAGAGTCACAGAGAAACAGGAGGGGCTGAGGTCATGCTGAGTGTCCTGTAGGTCGGGGGTGGCTGAGGGCGGGACTGCCGAGGAGTGGGAGCTGGGCTTGCCCTGGTGCAGAGCAGGGCAGCGGCTGTGGGGCTGGCCTCCAGCAGGGGGCGCGCTGCGTGTTGAAGCTTGGTTCTGCTGCAGCTGGGAGCCCAGCTGGGGGAAGGGTTCTGTGGCCGTGTGCCTGCGTGCGTGTGTGTGAGTGTGCAGGTGCACTGGGAGGGCACTGCAGCCCAGCTGGGGGAGGGGCGCTTGGGAGTGATGTGGACCCCTTGAGGAGACATTCGGGGGGACGAGAGAAGACAAAGTGGCATGTGGGGCTAGGGCGCAGGAGCAGGGTGCCGGAGGAGCCTCTGAGTGGGCTCCTGGTTTGAAACGACACCTGCAGCTCCTGTTCCCCGGGGTGTTTGCTCCCTAGCGCCTAAAAGGAGTGGGTGCACCTAGCAGTCACGCACTGAATGCTTGCTGAACAAGTGAACAAGCAAATGGTGACTCCGAGGCTGTTCTGGCTTGAGCAGTCGTTAAGGGAGGTGTAGCAGGCAAGGGCCTGAGGAGGGAGTCGTTCCAGGCAGCAGAGAACGAACCAGATGGCAACACCAGAGGAAGGTGTTATTTGCAATGTGCAGTGTGGACACGATCTTTAACATGTGAAGAGTGCGTGGAAATTAGCCAGGAAAAACCCAGTACACATATGCGGTATCGTTATGAGCGGACGGTTCACAGGTGAGCATTTCACCAGCGTTGCTGACACGTGAGAACACACACTAAACCAACCCAGGACACTGTTTCTCATCACGAGAACCGGAAGAAGGATCAACTGGTGGGAGTGTAAGCTTGGAACGGGATTCAGTGGGACGTATCGGACCCTGAAAATGTTTGTCTTCTGATTAAAGATTTCTGTTTCTGGAGGTTATTGTAGCAAAGTAGCTCCTGCCCTCCGGTCCCACCCCCATCCCTTTCCTTCAACGAAGGAAGTCATTCGCTCAGTAGCCTTGGGTGGCGCAGGTGACGGGCGTGCAGGTGTGGTGCAGGGGCAGGGTGCTGGGAAGGGGTGGACTGTTTTGGAGACACTGTAAAAACTGGAAAAATGCACCTCTGAGCGCCTCATTGAAATCGGTGTTTTACCTGTTGTGCTTCCAGATGAAGACGGTCAGCGTGGCCTTAGTCTTGTGCCTGAATGTCGGTGTGGACCCTCCAGACGTGGTGAAGACCACGCCCTGTGCGCGCCTAGAATGCTGGATTGGTGAGTTCTGCCCTTCCTGCCAGGAGACAGGGGCTCCAGCAGGTCTGGGTCTGGCAGCCTGCACGCCGCTGTCCTGCCCAGGGGCCTGTGCTGGCTTGGAGTAGAAGCTGGGGTCTGATTTCTTTTTGGAGTTATGTGACCTCCAAGTAATTTTAGATGCACTCACGTATGAATTCTGGAAGTGTTTCAGGAATATTAATAAATATTAATAAAATCATGTTTATTGACTTAATGTGATTTCCCTCTATGATTTTTAAAGGTACTTTCTCCTTTGTTCTTTTCATTTTATTTGGAACTCTGGTGGGGAGGGAGGGAGGAGGGGAGAGGGAGATTCGATCTTCTGTTTGCCGCTTCATCCGCAGATGCCCACAGCTGCCAGAACCCCGTCTGGCGGAGAAGCTGGCACTCAGGCAGGCGCCCTGCCCCGAGGTGCAGCACCGGAGCACTGTCGGGGCTGTCAGCCGTGCCAGTGCCTGCCCCCAGTCTCTCTGTTCCGTTTGTCCTGGACCTGGCACATAAAGGTGATCCCAACACTTAGGGAGCTGGAATAGCTGATATTTGCCTGCAGATGTATTTATAGGAGGAGAATTGAGCCATCTCCAGGGGAGGTTACACGGTGCATCATCCTCTCAACAGCCGATGTTTGCCAAGTGCTTGCAGTGTGCTGGCTCCTGTTGGAGGCCTGGTCTGTCTTTTGACTCATTCAGTCTTTCAGCGACCCCGTGAGGCAGGCCCCCTCTTAATCTCTGTTTCAGAGCTGAGAGAGGCGAGGCAGAGAGCGGAGTTCGCACACAGGTGTCCTGCGGGTAGGCAGAGAGCGGAGTTCGCACACAGGTGTCCTGCGGGTAGGCAGAGAGCGGAGTTCGCACACAGGTGTCCTGCGGGTAGGCGCAGCGCTGAGGTTTGCAGTCCAAGTCTGGAGAATGAATTCGTCTTTTTTTTTAAATCTTGCTAAAACTTACAGAACATAAAATATTATTCCAGACATTTTATTTTTTAAGAAGATGTATTTATTTGGGGCTGACCCTGTGGCATAGTCAGTAAAGCCACTGCCTGCAGCGCCGGCATCCCCTATAGACGCCTATTCGAGTCCTGGCTGTCCTGCTTCTGATCCAGCCATGGCCTGGGAAAACAGCAGAAGATGGCCCAAGTCCTTGGGCCCCTGTACCCACACAGGAGACCTGGAAGAGGCTCCTGGCTCCTGGCTTTGATCAGCTTGGCTCTGGCCATTGGTGCCATTTGGGAAGTGAACCAGCGGATGGAAGAGTTCTTTGCCTCTGCCTCTGCCTCTCTGTAATTCTGCCTTTCAAATAATTGTGCCTTATTTGAAAGGCAGAGTTACAAAGAGAGATGGAGAGAGAGAGAGAGAGAGAGAGAGAGCGCGCTTCTTCTATCCACTGATTCACTCCACAGATGGCCGCAATGCCTGGGGCTGGACCAGACTGAAGCCTGGAACTAGGAGCTTCATCTGGGTCTCCCACAAGGGTGCAGGGGCCCAGGTATTCGGGTCACCTTCCGCTGCCTTCCTGGGAGCATTAGCAGGGAGCTGGATCAGAAGCGGAAAAACTAGGATTAAAACCAGTGTGCATATGGGATGCTGGCACTGCAGGCGGTGGCTTAACCCCCTGTGCCACAGTGTTGGCCCCATAGTCTGGACATTAAAAAAAAAAGTAGGTTTTTTTTTTATCTACTTAAGCGGTAGAGTCACACACACACACACACACACACACACACACACGGTGGGGGGGGGCTGATCTTCTACCCATTGGTCCACTTCCCTGATGACTGTACCAGCTGTGCAGGCCTCTGTCCAGGCTTCATTCTCACTCACAGACCGGGCAGTGCACTGCCCTGGTTTACACAGGACAGATTATGTGCCGGCATCCAACCGCTGGACAAGGAAGGGCGCCTGGCCAGAGTGGTGATGCGATGTCGGTGACGGCACAGCACACTCACTGTTGTCTTCCGGGAGGCCAGCAGAGTGCTAGTGCTCGTCTCTGTAAGGGCTGCAGTGTGAAGCTCGCTTCTTCAGGCCCAGCGTGTGCTTCTTGGGTCACAGGCAGGCTGCTGGGAACCTCACTGGATCTGCAAAGCTGACTGTAGAGGGCTTCATGGCATGAAGATGCCCCGCCCGGCCTGGCTTCTGCGGACGCTGGTCCATAGCGGGTGTGAGGTGTAGTTCACTGAGATACCAGTCTGCATCAGGTCCTCCGATTGTAGGCATTACCCACGTCTCCTGAGCACCCTCATGGCTGTGCCTGGATCTGGGTTTGGTTGGACCATCGACAGCACACCCTGGCCAGCCTGCTCAGAGAACCAGTGCCCTTGTGTGTTTGGAGTGGGTGCAGCATGCCATGGTCTCCTGGGGCCGCTGTCCACCTGCTCACCTGTCCCGCGGCGTGGCGCCCTGCCCTTGCACTTCCACTGCTGGTGCTGCGTGCCGGGCTCCCAGAGGAGCGGCCTTGTCTGTGGCCCTGGTCGGCCCCGGTCCAGGCCCTGCAGGAGATGGGGTTGCAGTGTTTGCACCTGCCCGGCCGTGGCTGACCTCAGCCTGGCGTCAGTCAGAATTCTGTGCTCCGGACGTTTTCTGTCCCAGCCATCCCAGCCATCCCAGCCATCCCAGCCTAGGCCTTCTCTGGCTTCGGCTCCAGGAGAGACCTGCAGGGACAGGTGGGGCTCGCCGCTCTCCCTCTCCTGTGCTGCCAAGGGGAGCGCCCCCCCCCCCCTCGTGGTTTCTCGCAGACACCCAGTGAGTTTCCTTTACGCTGGAACCCTGGCTCCCAAAGTGGGCTCTGAGCTCTCAGCGCCGTTTTAGCTGCTTTCTCGTATCTTCCCGGGGTGGAGGCAGTGCTGTGTGTCTGCTGGGTCTTGTCTCGGGGAACTCCGTTTGCTTGGCTGCCCTGCAGTCTTGGCTCTGCCGAGCACAAGAGAAATTGTCGCCACAACACTCTCAGTCATGTCCCGTCAGCTTTCTAGGTCCTAAGCAGAAGCCCCACACACCCCCACCTTTCAAAACAGATTTATTTATTTATTTGAAAGGCATATAGAGAGCAAGAGCGAGATTGATCTTGCATCCTGCTGATTCACTTCCCAGATGGCTGCAACAGCCGGGGCTGGTCTAGGGTCAACCAGGAGCCTGGAGCTCCCTCCTGGCCTCCCAGACGGGCGTCGGGCCCCAGCACTTGGCCTGTCATCTGCTGTCTCCTTGGTGTGTTAGCAGGGAGCTGGGTCACAAGGAAGCTGAGTAGCTGGGATTCGAACCGGCACAAGCGGCAGCTTAACCTGCTGTGCCACAAACCAAGTCCCGTCTCCCCCCACTCCTCTTATTTCTTTAACAAAATTTACAGATTATTCTAATCTGAGTTGAAGCAAGGAGTTATTTTTCCTGTTTTATTTGCCTGCCTCGCGCTTTGGGGGTATCTTAGGACGGCCGTCTTTCTCACCGCTTCCTGTCCCCAGCTTAGGCCCTTTGTCCTCCATGTCCGGTGACAGAAGCCGCTTTCCACGGCCGGTTTTGTTAGACTTGCTCTTGGCTCGCTGCTCTCCCTGGTGACCGTGCTGTTGGAATTGACTTCTTATTAGGCACTGCCGACCGTTTCCACTTCATTTATTGCTTGTCACAGCTGAGTTTAATCAATTGTTTTCTGTTTTCTCCCTCTTTAACTACTCTAACGTTAGGTTTTTTTAGAATGAGGCTTCCTACCTAGAATCCTGTGTGTGCTCCTGGGGCCACTGGGTCCTCGGGGATGTGTGTACGGTGTCACCAACGTGCCGATCCCGGGCCTACGAGCCTCAGTCTTATTAGAGTCTCAAGGGCTCTTTCACCCCCACCCTCACTGCTCCCCCACCCCCACAGAAGCCGCCTGCACGTTTCTCAGGAAGCACGCGGCGTGAATGTGAATAGAGAGGGCTTGTGTGTGCGGATTCAGCAAATGAGGAGCCCTGTGTTGCAGTTCTTAAAATTTTCTACCATTTGGGAATGTAACCGTTTGTGATAATTTCACACGGGCATTGAGTTCAGCGGGCGTGTGCTTCTTCTACACTGAAAGGCCGCTTGGATGCTGAGAAAACCTGTCTGTGCCGGTGGCTGTGGCAATGCGTTTTAAGACAGAGAATCGGCTGGCGCCGCGGCTCACTAGGCTAATCCTCCGCCTGCGGTGCCGGCACACCGGGTTCTAGTCCCGGTCGGGGCACCGGATTCTGTCCTGGTTGCTCCTCTTCCAGGCCAGCCCTCTGCTGTGGCCCGGGAGTGCAGTGGAGGATGGCCCAGGTGCTTGGGCCCTGCACCCCATGGGAGACCAGGAGAAGCACCTGGCTCCTGCCATCAGATCAGCGCGGTGCGCAGGCCGCAGCGCACTGGCCGCAGCGGCCATTGGAGGGTGAACCAATGGCAAAGGAAGACCTTTCTCTCTGTCTCTCTCTCTCTCTCTGTCCACTCTGCCTGTCAAAAAAAAAAAAAAAAAAAAAAAAAGACGGAATCCTGGGGTGGTTGTCTGGCCTAGTGGGTAAGACAGGACTCCAGGCCCTGCATCTCATATCCGTGGGTTCCGTCCCCAGCTCTCTCTGCGTCTCCACTTCCTGCTAACGTTGTCTCAGGAGGCAGCGGTGAGAGCTTAAGTGACTGGACTCCTGCCACTCGTGTGGGACAATTCCCAACTGCCAGCTCCTGGCTTCAGCCCTCCCCACTCCCCCAGGTCATTGGGGGCTTTCTGGGAGTGAACCAGCTGTCTCTCAAATGAATTTATAAAAACGTTACAAAGAGAAAAAGGGAATCCTAATTTGATTCAGCAAATTTGGAGTGGCGTCCAGCAGCCCATGTTTTATTTTTTATTTTGAAAAAAGTTTCAGAAGATGCAAGTACAGAATTAAGCAGTGTTTCTGACTCGCTGAGAGCTGTGGTTGCTGTCGCCAGCGAAGCCTTGCTGTGTGCTTCCTGCACGTGGGACTTTCTCTCCCAGGACCCCAAAGCAGGCGACAGTGTGGGGAGGTCCGGGCACCCCTCACTGCTGTGCACGCCTCGGCCTGTGCTCTGCTTTGCTCATTGTCCCAGGGGCGTCCTTTGTAGCACGGGGAGCTGGGCCCGGGCCGCGCGGCCGCGATGCCTGTCTCACCGGACCTGGAGCGGCCCCCGGCTCGCCGCTGCGGAGACTGCGGGCTGTTTGTCAGACGTCGCCAGGGCGTCCTGTGGTTCAGTTGAGGTTGTGCCTCCTCGCAGGAACATCACAGAGGAGAGCTGCTGTCTCCCCGTGGCGTCATCGCAGGCAGCGCGTGGCTTTGATTTATCCCATTAAGGGCCTGCAGCTCTTTCTTGTGCTAGATGAAGTGGGCGCTGCCAGACTTCCTGTGAAGTTCGCTCTGTAGTGCCGCGCGCTCGGGCAGGCTCGCTCCGAGACCGGCAGGATTGCTTCCCCTCAGTCCAGCTGACTCCTGCGAGCGTGCTCTCCTGGCTACTCCGTGGATCCTAACCCAGCATCACCATTTGGTGCTGAGCCCTCCTGCCTCCAGGGGGTGGGCGGCGTCCGCTGTGGCGGCTGTGGCCGCTTCTCTCGCTTCCGTGCTTCTCAGAGCTCTTGTCTCCTTCCTGTCTTACCTGGTTCCTCTGTCCCACCTGAGAACCAGCCGTCTCTCCGAGGAGCCCAGTTCCTTTGTGGGATGTGGCTTTGGAACTGGGGTGTGGGAGCCTGGGATTTCTGTTGCAGCTGCTGTGTTGCTGCCCTCCCTGGGCCGAGCGAGGGGTGCCTGTGTGCGGTGTGTGCGCGCGCTGCTCCGTGTACATGCGCTGTCTCTGGTGTTTGTGTGTCCATATTAAAAACCCTGTGTTACACTCGTGCCCCTGTTACAGCCCAGCAGGGCTCTCCCCCCTTTAAGCCCCTCTTCTGACACTGAGAACCTGGTCCCTGCTGAATTTGCTGGTTCAGCGACGACTCCTGTATGAGCCCACTCTGACTTTGTCCTGCACCACCTCCCCACGGCGCCTGCCTTCCTCAAGCCGGGTCCGGTGCCCTGCCGGAGCACGCCTCTGCATGTGCACCTTTCCCTCTTCCTGGCGCCGGCTGTGAGCCCAGTGCCTGTGCCTCCCCTGCCAACGCAGTTCCCTTCACGCTGGAGTAGATCTGACCCTGCCCCTGCCCCTCCTGTGGCTGCAGGATTGTTCACCGGGGGTTTTAGCCGTGCTCAGGCCTTAGGCTCGGGCAGCTCCCGTGATGAGATGCACACGTTATCTCTTGTTTCCGTAGGGCACCGGTCCCAGGACCGTCCACGCACACCGAGATTCACAGACGCTGGGGTCCCTGTATAATGGCACCTGCCGCGCCGCAGCCCCTCCACCCGGCTGTCCGGGCTGTTGGTCGCGCTGATAAAGCACTCGAGACCGACCGTGGAGATCCCTTTCTCACAGTCCTGGGGACTGGGCAGCCCGGCATCGCGGTGTTGACAGGTTCGGGCCTGGCTTCGCTTTCCAAGAGGCTGTCCTCACGTGGTGGAGGGGACAGAGGGCCCTGCCGGGTCCCCTCAGCCCTTTGCTAAGGTCCTGAGCCATCCCTGAGGGCCCCGTGCTTGTGACTTGATCAGCTCACCCCTCATGCTGTCACCTGGGGTGACAGTCCAACGTGGGCATTTTGGGGGGTATGTTCAGAACTAGCCCAAACCCGGGACCTCGCCCACTGCACTCTAAGCTCACTGTACACTGAGATACCGAGCAGAGGAGCTTGGGCCTCCTGAGTTTGTGCATGGCCGCCTGGAGGAGAGGTGCAGCACACATGCCACACGCGTGGCCTGCCCTGCCACGCCCTCACCTGTGTCTGCCTGTGGGCAGCTGCTCTGTCCGAGCTGAGAGCCTCTGGTAGCTGTCTGCTATGTGCCAGCTAAACACCCAGAGTGTCGGGCAGCGTGGGGCCCTCCCTGGGCTGTGCTTGAGGCTGGGAGTGTGGCGCGGGGGGGGGGGAGATGGTCTTGCTGGGTTGAAACTGAGTGGATGGGGGGTGTTGTCAGGAAGTGTAAGAATGCGTGGACCCCCACTCTGCTGCTGGGCGCCCACTGGGAGAGCACTCCTGGGGCCCAGCGTAAGGGCGTTGCTCTCAGCTGACCAGCACGGAGGGCCTCTCGTGGAGTGAGTGCCCCAGGGTGGAGGCCGTTCCTGCTAACCGTGGCTGCCGGGCTGTGAGTTGTCCGTGGGGAGGAGTGCCGTGCCTGTCCACCACAGCTGCGTGGAAGGAGCAGAAGTGGGCGTTGAGAGCTTTCTGGTCTGTACCTGTTTGCCCACCCCGCCCACTCCTCAGCTGATAGGAAGCTCCGTCATTTCCTGGCCGAGCCACTTGCCTGTCTTGGGGAGGCAGGGAGAGGCTGTTTTGTTTTATGACCCGACATTTAATGCTACAATAACAACCCCCAAACGCTGCGCTGAGAGCTGCCTTGGGGCTCCTGGTTTTGAAAGCCACGAGAATGCAGATGAGCGGGGTGCAGAGCTGGGGAAGTGGGCGGTGGCTGACTGGGCTGTGTCAGGAGGGGTCAGAGTGCCGGGATTCCGTTCCCCTAGGGAGCTGTTCGGGAGGTGTGTGGCTTTGTTTTCCTCTCATTCCTCAGGGAGCAGCATTTCCCACCTCCCCTCCTGTGCACCCAGGCCGACGACTCTGCATAGCTCCCGAGTGCGCGGGGCTCCTGGTCAGTCGAGGTGGCCAACAACTGCTGCAAATGGGAGGCTGACCTTTAAGCCCAGTGCTGCCTGAGATCCGCAGCCCTGCTCCTGGGTCCTCAGTAGCACTGGTAGCTGAGCCTTGCACAGTGGACGAGAGCAGAGACCAGCGGGGCTCGACCCTGAGCAGCCTAGGAGTCCTCAGGGTGCTGTAGGCAGAGGCCAGGGTGAGCCCAGGGCCCAGCTCTGGGGTGTGGTGGGGTGTCGGTGGGCTGGTCACTGTCACATTCTGGGCATGGTGGAAGTGTTGTGGGCACCAGCTAGCCTGGGTCGGTCGCTGTCATACGCCCTGGCTCAGCTCAGTGCCTGCAGGGACCTCTGCCCTTGGAGGCTTGGGGTTTGACGCCCTGTGTTCTCTGTCTGGTTAAGGTCGTGTCTCCCCTCGGGAGCATGGCATGTCTGCCGCCTGCTCCCCTCTGCTTCCCCGGGACTTGTGTGTGAACCTCGAGGCTTACCTTCTAAACAGGGCATCTTGTCCTCCCCTCCCAGCTGTTGAAAATCTCTCCAGCTGCCTGATTTTGTGCGATGCAGTAGCAGACTGGCTTTGCAGCTATGTGGGGAGGCTGGCTTGGGGGTGGTCGAGCCCGTGGAGCCATGGCCGTGGGCCGAGGGCCTCTGACACCACGGGCCTGTGGCCCTGCCTTCAGTTTGTTGAGCTCAGTGAGATGACGTGCCTGTCACTGCATACGCTGCTAATTATAGGGTGCAGAGAGAGAGACATGATACCATGGTTAGCAAAACAGAGTTATTAAAAACTGTTCCTAATTTCAAAGTAGCCCTTTTAGTTATGTATCTTTTCCATCAGAAACCAGGTATACAACGTGACACAGCTAATTAGTGGCAGAGTCCTTGAGAGAGAGAGAGAGAGAGAGAGAGAGAGAGAGGTTTGTGCTGGATTGAGTCGTGAGTTCTCAGTTTACAGATAATCTATCAAGTGTCTACTGAATACGGAGTGCAGAGTACAAAGAACATCAGAGCCGTGTGCTCTGTGTGGCTTTCAAGTGTCAGAGGTTCACTGGAGTGCAGGACACTCACAGGAAAATGTGCGTCATCCCAGCATGCATTTGGGCAGATTTCCCCCAACTGAGCATAGCCATGAGACTGAGGCGGAGCAGCTGTGCGAGCACGGGGCCAGGGGCCCAGTCTACGCCCTCAGGCCCCCACTTTCCCATGATCCAGCAGGTCCAGCAGGCTTCTGAAGGGAGGAGAAAGGGGTTCCAGTGGCCCTGCTCCTCACCTTATCAGGCCCATTGGACAGATGTGGACGCCCAGCTGGGCGGTAGGAGGGTCTCAGTGGAGTCACAAAGACCTTGGACAGACCCGAAGTAGACAGAGGAGGTGGGTGGATGGGGCCATCAGGAGGTGTATATGTGAGGAAGACGGGCAGGGAAGTCACAGCAAAGCACCTCCCCCCCCCCCCCCCCAGGGTGGCTGAGTACCAGTCACGTTGGCACCCTCTGTGACCTTGCCAAGTCCTCGGCCTCTCTCCAGGGGTGTGCGATGGGTTGGGGCCCTCTCTCCAGGGGTGTGTGATGGGTTGGGGCCCTCTCTCCAGGGTGTGTGATGGGTTGGGGCCCTCTCTCCAGGGGTGTGTGATGGGTTGGGGCCCTCTCTCTGGGGGTATGTGGTGGGTTGGGGCCCTCTCTCCGGGTGTGTGATGGGCTGGGGCCCTCTCTCCGGGGTGTGATGGGTTGGGGCCCTCTCTCCAGGGTGTGCGATGGGTTGGGGCCCTCTCTCCGGGGTGTGTGATGGGTTGGGGTCCTCTCTCCGGGGTGTGATGGGTTGGGGCCCTCTCTCCGGGTGTGTGATGGGTTGGGGCCCTCTCTCCGGGGGTATGTGGTGGGTTGGGGCCCTCTCTCCGGGTGTGTGATGGGTTGGGGCCCTCTCTCCGGGGTGTGATGGGTTGGGGCCCTCTCTCCGGGGTGTGATGGGTTGGGGCCCTCTCTCCGGGTGTGTGATGGGTTGGGGCCCTCTCTCCAGGGTGTGCGATGGGTTGGGGCCCTCTCTCCGGGGTGTGTGATGGGTTGGGGTCCTCTCTCCGGGGTGTGATGGGTTGGGGCCCTCTCTCCGGGTGTGTGATGGGTTGGGGCCCTCTGTCCGGGGGTATGTGGTGGGTTGGGGCCCTCTCTCCGGGTGTGTGATGGGTTGGGGTCCTCTCTCCGGGGTGTGATGGGTTGGGGCCCTCTCTCCGGGGTGTGATGGGTTGGGGCCCTCTCTCCGGGGTGTGATGGGTTGGGGCCCTCTCTCCAGGGTGTGCGATGGGTTGGGGCCCTCTCTCCAGGGTGTGTGATGGGTTGGGGTCCTCTCTCCGGGGTGTGATGGGTTGGGGCCCTCTCTCCGGGATGTTTGATGGGTTGGGGCCCTCTCTCCGGGGTGTGATGGGTTGGGGCCCTCTCTCCGGGGTGTGATGGGTTGGGGCCCTCTCTCCGGGGTGTGATGGGTTGGGGCCCTCTCTCCGGGGTGTGATGGGTTGGGGCCCTCTCTCCAGGGTGTGCGATGGGTTGGGGCCCTCTCTCCGGGTGTGTGATGGGTTGGGGCCCTCTCTCCGGGGGTATGTGGTGGGTTGGGGCCCTCTCTCCGGGTGTGTGATGGGTTGGGGTCCTCTCTCCGGGGTGTGATGGGTTGGGGCCCTCTCTCCGGGGTGTGATGGGTTGGGGCCCTCTCTCCGGGGTGTGATGGGTTGGGGCCCTCTCTCCAGGGTGTGCGATGGGTTGGGGCCCTCTCTCCAGGGTGTGTGATGGGTTGGGGTCCTCTCTCCGGGGTGTGATGGGTTGGGGCCCTCTCTCCGGGGTGTGATGGGTTGGGGCCCTCTCTCCGGGGTGTGATGGGTTGGGGCCCTCTCTCCGGGGTGTGATGGGTTGGGGCCCTCTCTCCGGGGTGTGATGGGTTGGGGCCCTCTCTCCGGGGTGTGATGGGTTGGGGCCCTCTCTCCAGGGTGTGCGATGGGTTGGGGCCCTCTCTCCGGGGTGTGTGATGGGTTGGGGTCCTCTCTCCGGGGTGTGATGGGTTGGGGCCCTCTCTCCGGGTGTGTGATGGGTTGGGGCCCTCTCTCCAGGGTGTGCGATGGGTTGGGGCCCTCTCTCCGGGGTGTGTGATGGGTTGGGGTCCTCTCTCCGGGGTGTGATGGGTTGGGGCCCTCTCTCCGGGTGTGTGATGGGTTGGGGCCCTCTCTCCGGGGGTATGTGGTGGGTTGGGGCCCTCTCTCCGGGTGTGTGATGGGTTGGGGCCCTCTCTCCGGGGTGTGATGGGTTGGGGCCCTCTCTCCGGGTGTGTGATGGGTTGGGGCCCTCTCTCCGGGGTGTGATGGGTTGGGGCCCTCTCTCCGGGTGTGTGATGGGTTGGGGTCCTCTCTCCGGGGGTATGTGGTGGGTTGGGGCCCTCTCTCCAGGGGTGTGTGATGGGTTGGGGCCCTCTCTCCGGGGTGTGATGGGTTGGGGCCCTCTCTCCGGGTGTGTGATGGGTTGGGGCCCTCTCTCCGGGGTGTGATGGGTTGGGGCCCTCTCTCCGGGGTGTGATGGGTTGGGGCCCTCTCTCCGGGGTGTGATGGGTTGGGGCCCTCTCTCCAGGGTGTGCGATGGGTTGGGGCCCTCTCTCCAGGGTGTGCGATGGGTTGGGGCCCTCTCTCCAGGGTGTGTGATGGGTTGGGGTCCTCTCTCCGGGGTGTGATGGGTTGGGGCCCTCTCTCCGGGGTGTGATGGGTTGGGGCCCTCTCTCCGGGGTGTGATGGGTTGGGGCCCTCTCTCCAGGGGTGTGTGATGGGTTGGGGCCCTCTCTCCGGGGTGTGTGATGGGTTGGGGCCCTCTCTCCGGGGTGTGCGATGGGTTGGGGCCCTCTCTCCGGGGTGTGATGGGTTGGGGTCCTCTCTCCGGGGTGTGATGGGTTGGGGCCCTCTCTCCGGGGTGTGATGGGTTGGGGCCCTCTCTCCGGGGTGTGATGGGTTGGGGCCCTCTCTCCAGGGGTGTGTGATGGGTTGGGGCCCTCTCTCCGGGGTGTGTGATGGGTTGGGGCCTTCTCTCCGGGGTGTGATGGGTTGGGGTCCTCTCTCCGGGGTGTGATGGGTCGGTCAGGTACTGTTCTCCGTGTCAGGAGATGCAGAGAGCTGTGCTGAAAGCTGCGGGCAGGAACGCGCACAGAGAGCTCCGTTCCACACGGGCGCAGCTGCCGCCTGCTTCACCTTTAGCTGCTGCACTTGTGTGCTGTTGGTGGCTGTGACATCACTGCTGCGGAGGAATTACTGATTCTTCCTCAGGTTCCCCTCCAAAAAGAAATGGAAACCTGTGAAGGGTAGGCACAGAAACTTTCTTTTTTAAAGATTTATTTATTTGAAAGGCAGAGTTGGGGGGAGTCGAGGGGGTGGGGGTGTGGGGGGGGAGAGATAGAGGGAGGGAGGGAGGGAGAGAGAGGGAGAGATCTCTTCCATCCACAGGTTCACTCCCCAAATGGCCACAACAGCCGGCACTAGGCCAGGCTGAAGCCAGGAGCTTCCTCTGGTCTCCCACGTGGGTGCAGGACCAAGCGTTTGGGCCGTCTTCTGCTGCTCTCCCATGTGCATTAACAGGGAGCTGGATCAGAAGTGGAGCAGCCAGGACTTGAACCGGCGCCCACATGGGATGCTGATGCCACAGATGGTGGCCTTACCTGTTGTGCCGCAGTATCAGCCCCTACAGAAATGTTTTATAGCTAGAACTACAATTTTAAATAATTTATATATGCTTTCTACCCCACCCCAGACTGGTAACATCATCAGCATGTCACTGTTACTACTATATATTACCATCTAGGGGTTTAGGTAATTAAATTCTAGTTCCTATTAAATGCATCACTGTAACTGTCCTCACTCTTCCCCCGTGCCTTAACCCTCCATTTCTTCTCCTCTACCACAAACAGTCATATTCTTGGGAGGAAGACATAAAGTTAGTTGATTACATGGATTACAGCTGGACAGGCGTCCTGCTGTGTGGCCAGGGAAGGAAGGTTGGGACCGCTGGGTCTCTGCAGGGACACTGTGAGGGGGCTGAGGCGTGTTGTCAGCACTGCGGCTGGGGCAGTGGTGTGGAGAGGGGCCTGGACTCTGCACGGGTGAAGGTCAAGGAGAGGTAGCTTCTGTCCTTCCCAGCTTGCAGGTCTTTGTCCTGGGTCAGTAGAGGGCGTGTGTGGTGACCATGCAGACTGAGCAGAGCGTTCTCCTTACAGAGGAAACTGTTACTGTTCTTGGAGCCACTGACCGCGCTGGTGCCACGGTGCAGCTTGGAGAAGCGGTTCAGTGCTCCCTGACCAGGGCTTGGCTGTCCTTGGGGAGCCTGTAGGAGACCCAGCCCTGCCCTTGTTGGTTGATCATGTTGCAGTCCCAATCACAGCAGAGGGGATTCCCTGGCAGCTTGGACCGTTTGTTCCTCCCAGAACAAGGGGAAATGAAGTCCACATCCAGTTTCTTAACTCATTGATTATAACAGATTTGGCACAGTTCTTCCAGAGAAGTTAGGTTGTCCTGGTTTCACCATGTCACCCTCAGCCAGACGGGCTCCCTGGGCACTAGGCTTTCCCAGAGCTGTGGACTGGACTTCCCACGCGTGGAACGCCTGGAGTCTCCAGTTTGCAAGTTCTTGATGACTTTGGTACGGGTGAAGGCCCCTTCCAACTGCGAAGCCCTGTTGCTGAGTTTTGTGGGTGGTTTTCATTCTGTGTCGTGGGGACAGGTGTGTCTAGGTGAGCCGGCATCAGAGCAGGCAGCAGCAGTGACTGTGGGGGAGCTGTCTGCCGCCCGCGTCTCCCCCACTGCTGCTGCTGGCTCCTTTCCTGTCTGTTGCTGGTTTTGTTGTTGTTGTAGGTACAGATTTGCGTTTGTTTGTCAAATTTTCTGTGAACCTATGATGACCTTATTCTGTTTCCTAGATGGATTGCGGGAGATCGGTCCGATGCTACAAATACTTTTTCCAGTGCTCAAATAATGCGTTAGTCTTTTTAAAGATGCTCCTCTGGCTCCTGTTGGGCTCCTGGGTCTTTGCACCTGGTCCAGGGGGCCTGTGTCTGTGTCTCTCTCCCTGGTCCAGGGGGCCTGTGTCTGTGTCTCTCTCCCTGGTCCAGGGGGCCTGTGTCTGTGTCTCTCTCCCTGGTCCAGGGGGCCTGTGTCTGTGTGTCTCTCCCTGGTCCAGGGGGCCTGTGTCTGTGTGTCTCTCCCTGGTCCAGGGGGCCTGTGTCTGTGTGTCTCTCCCTGGTCCAGGGGGCCTGTGTCTGTGTCTCTCTCCCTGGTCCAAGGGGCCTGTGTCTGTGTGTCTCTCCCTGGTCCAGGGGGCCTGTGTCTGTGTCTCTCTCCCTTGTCCAGGGGGCCTGTGTCTGTGTGTCTCTCCCTGGTCCAGGGGGCCTGTGTCTGTGTCTCTCTCCCTGGTCCAGGGGGGCCTGTGTCTGTGTCTCTCTCCCTTGTCCAGGGGGCCTGTGTCTGTGTGTCTCTCCCTGGTCCAGGGGGCCTGTGTCTGTGTCTCTCTCCCTGGTCCAGGGGTCCTGTGTCTGTGTGTTTCTCCCTGGTCCAGGGGGCCTGTGTCTGTGTCTCTCTCCCTGGTCCAGGGGGCCTGTGTCTGTGTCTCTCCCTGGCCCAGGGGGCCTGTGTCTGTGTCTCTCCCTGGCCCAGGGGGCCTGTGGTCTGTGTTTGTGTTTGTCTCCCTGGTCCAGGGGGCCTGTGTCTGTGTCTCTCCCTGGTCCAGGGGACCTGTGTCTGTCTCTCTCCCTTGTCCAGGGGGCCTGTGTCTGTGTGTCTCTCCCTGGCCCGGGGGCCTGTGTCTGTGTCTCTCCCTGGTCCAGGGGGCCTGTGTCTGTGTCTCCCTCCCTGGCCCAGGGGGCCTGTGTCTGTGTGTCTCTCCCTAGTCCAGGGGGCCTGTGTCTGTGTCTCTCCCTGGCCCAGGGGGCCTGTGTCTGTGTCTCTCCCTGGCCCAGGGGGCCTGTGGTCTGTGTTTGTGTTTGTCTCCCTGGTCCAGGGGGCCTGTGTCTGTGTCTCTCCCTGGCCCAGGGGGCCTGTGTCTGTGTCTCTTCCTGGTCCAAGGGGCCTGTGTCTGTGTCTCCCTCCCGGTATCTTCTATTATCTTATGGTTTACTTCTCAAGAGGTGCAGCTTCCGAGTGTGGTCTGGGATAACCTGGGATAAACTGGGTTTATCAGGTTGAGAGGATTTCCATGGAGGAGGCCTCACTCTGCTCTGTGCCCCCCGAGGTGTTGTTGGGACCCCGGAGCCTCCCGGGTGTAGGGGTGTTGGATGTGGTCCCACTCTGCCCTAGGCTGTGGGTTTAGCATGTGTGTGTGAGGTGACTCATGTGGGTTCTTAGGGCTTACTCGTCGCTTGTGCAGTTCACTGAGCTTCCCGAGTCTGTGCGTTCTTGTCTGGTGTCAGGTTTGGGAAGATTCAGCTGTTCTGTCTCCAACTATTCTTTTGGTCTCTGTGCTGCGTTTCTCATTCTGGGACTCCAGTGATACGAATGCCAGGCCTCTGTTGTCCACAGGCCGTAGGAATGCCAGGCCTGTGTTGTCCACAGGTCTCTTGAGGCCCTCTTCTTGGGAGTTGCCCGCTCTCTGCCAGGGCTGGTTCTTCTGCTCCTAGGGTATCTGCAGTGGGAGAGACTCCCGGAGAAACCGCTGGGTGGGCTTAGTGTTTGTGAAGGTCTGGGGCAGATGTGGTGTTAGGGACGTGGAAAACAAGGAGACTAAGAAACATTGTGGGAAAGCTCCAGAATAAAACACTGCACACGAAGATGTTTTAGCACACCTGTGAGTCAGCGCTGACTCATCTTTCTGGGATGTGACGTCAAGCCTTCGGGAGCTGTCATGAGGGCCGGGGAAGGGATGAAAGTCCCGCCCTCCACGGAAGAGGGGCTCGTGTTATCTGGCGAGGAAGGTCACGGCACGCTGCTGTTGGAGGAAGAAGGCAGAAGCTGTGGCTGAGTTGAAAGTGGCCGCTTCTGGGGTGGGCAGGGGACGCCGCTGCTCATTTCTTCTGAGCCAGCCTGTGGACGAGACCTTGAGCTTAAAGTGGCAGCGGGAAGGCTCCAGGTAGGGGATAGGGTTGAGTCCACGAGAGCCTGGGATCATTGAAGTTTCCTGTTCAAGATGGCAGACCTAGCCAGAGCCCGGAACAGCCAGCGGGAGGAGGAGAGGCCTATGGGGAGGTATCCTCCCATCTAGAGGTCGCGCCAGGCGCTCTCAAAGCACTGTCTATGGACCTTGGGGTCTTGGGAAGTTTGGAGCCGTCCTTATGGTCCCAGCAAGACATCACTGTGCCGCGTGTCCCCCGTGGGTGCAGGGCTGTGGTGGGTGGAACTGTTGGCGCCTCGGCACGGAGCAGAGGGCAGAGCCTCCGACCTCTGCGTCCCTCCCTTCGCTGCCTCCTCTTGACTGTCCTTGGTAGCACAGCAGCCCGTGTTCATTCTGTGCATTCCCCGCCGAGCGTGCATGGAGGGCCGGGCCGGCAGTCCTGGGAACACAGCAGCCCGTGTTCATTCTGTGCATTTCCCCGCCGAGCGTGCACGGAGGGCCGGGCCGGCAGTCCTGGGAACACAGCAGCCCGTGTTCATTCTGTGCGGTTCCCCACCGAGTGCACATGGCAGGCCGGCAGTCCTGGGAACACAGCAGCCCGTGTTCACTCTGTGCGGTTCCCCGCCGAGTGCACATGGCGGACCGGCAGTCCTGGGAACACAGCAGCCCGTGTTCATTCTGTGCGGTTCCCCGCCGAGTGCACATGGCGGACCGGCAGTCCTGGGAACACAGCAGCCCGTGTTCACTCTGTGCGGTTCCCTGCCGAGCGCGCACGGCGGGCCAGCAGTCCTGGGAAGCGCTGCTGCTGTGCCCTCGCGGGAGCTGAGCTGGGGCCGCCCGCCCTGGCACCCATTCCTGGATAGTTTTCTGGAAGATGAGTACTGTGTGCTTGTCACTTGAGGAAGAGAATGGACAGTATTTGTTGCCAGTAATAAAATTTGAAGTTAAACATTAGACTTTGGAAGCCTCATGTCTGCTGTTGTGATGTCAGCAGCCTTGGGGCCTGGGGACTTTCTGAGGTCATGGTCATGATAATGGGTGTGGGTTTTTAAAACAGAGACTGAAATGTAGGGACCTGCACAGCCCAGGGAACGGGTGCTGAGCTGTGCCCTGAGGTCCGTCCTCTCCGGTGCGGTGCAGAGCACACCCTGGAGAACACACGCTGCACCCGGTCCTCGGGCACGGTTCATGTTGCAAATCATGTAGAGGAGCAAGGACAGCAGCAGGTCCTCTGTGGGGCCGGGCCAGGGACACCTGCCTCCTGCTGTCCCTTCTGCCGCTCACACATGTGGCCAGAGCCGCCCGCAGGTGCTGCTCGGTGGGGGGGGGGGGGGCAGTGCCTGCTTTTCATGATGAATATTCATGTTAAAATGTGATGGATTTGGGGGCTGGTGGCGCAGTGGATTAAGCTGCCATTTGCAGTGCTGGCATTCCCATAAGGGCTCCAGTTCAAGTCCTGGCTTCTCCACTTCCAATCCAGCTGCCTGCTGTGGCCTAGGAAAGCAGTGGAGGGTGTCCCAAGTGCTAGCCCCCACACCCATGTGGGAGACCTGGAAGAGGCTCCTGGCTCCTGTCTTCAGCCTGACTCAGACCTACTGTTGTGGCCATGTGGGGAGTGAACCAGCAGATGGAGGATTCTCTCTCTCTGTTAAAGCACCCAGACACACAAAAGAGTTATTATTTTTAAATAATAAAAGATATTTTTAGGGGCCGGTGCTGTGGCGCAGTGGGTTAGAACCACAGCCTGCAGCGCTGACATCCCATATGGGTGCTGGTTCGAGTCCCGGCTGCTCCTCTTCTGATCCAGCTCTCTGCGGTGGCCTGGGAAAGCAGTGGAAGATGGCCCGAGTCCTTGGGCCCCTGCACCCTCATGGGAGACCTGGAAGAGGCTCCTGGCTCCTGGCTTTGGATCGGCACAGCTCTGGCCGTTGCAGTCATTGGGGAGTGAACCGGAGGAATGGAGGACCTCTCTCTGACTCTACTTCTCTCTGTAACTCTGTCTTTCAAATAAATATAATTCTAAAAAAATATTTTACAACGTTCTGTCCCCCAAACAGCAAGTACTGGTGGAAGCAGCCCCCAAGCAGCAGCTCCGAGGGGCCTCAGGAGTCGCGAAGGGCGTGAACGGCCCGGAGGCCCGGCGAGTCTGAGACCTGCAGGTCAGCGTGGCTTCATCTGAAAGCCACTCCTGCAGTGGGCAGGCAGCCACGGACACGTGTGTGTGTGTGTGAGACACTGCTGTTTTGGGAGAACCCTCTGGGAGTATAGATGGAGAAACTGTAAGCGATCATCTCTTAGTCCTTTTCTTTCCTTCTCCTGCGCGTGAACTTGAGGAATCAGGCCACGTGCTGGTCCCTGCAGGGCGCCCCTGCTTTGAGGAAGCTCAGCCCCACGCCTTGTCACACAGAGGCTTGGAGGGACACAGGAACCAGTCGCAGTGCAAGGAAGATGCAGGCGCTGAAACGGGCGGGAGGCAGGCAGGCACCTGGCACATTAGCAGTTCCCACCAGTGAACCCGGGCCTGTGTGTCATCTTTAGTCAGAGGTCAGCAGGAGCTCTGTGAAGCAGAGGTCGCACAGGAAGAATCGTGTCTAAAGCGTGCTTCCTTCTCATTGCTCCCCAGATCCCCTGTCCATGGGTCCTCAGAAAGCCCTGGAAACCATCGGTGCAAACTTGCAGAAGCAGTATGAGAACTGGCAGCCACGGGTAAGCGTGTGTTATTTGCTCTTCCCAGCTTTGCTTCTGAGACTTCCGTCCTCGGTTTCAGGTCTGGATCCAAGCGCGAGTTCTCCGAAGGCCTCGGCCCCTGGAACGTGAGGACCGCGCTCGTGCCTCGCGGGCCTGCTCCGCCTGCGGCCGCCGCGCAGCGACCGCTTGTGGGCCAGGTGCCGAGCCGCCTGCTCGAGTGGGACCCCGAACGTCTCCTCTTGGGGAGGGGAAAGCACGCTTCATGTTGCTCTTGCCTCGTGGTTGTAGTTTTGCACAGAAAATGTTTCTGGTGACTTTCTGCAACCTCCCCTAGTTAGCGCTCGTCCCCTGCCTTCAGCTTTCAGACAGCTGGGACAAAGCACCCAGCACTCAGAAGTGACACCTGTCCCTGCTCTTCTTTGATTCACAAGGTAAGGTTGTTTTCAGGGAGCGGCTAGCAATTAGTGTGTCTTTTGTTGATTTTATATCTCAGTGTTTTTTTTAAAGAACAATGGCATAGAATACAGCTGTGCCAAATTGCCTTTAAGATCTTAAGTTATTTGTAGGCCACTCATAGACCTACTTATTTTTACCTTTTTCATTAACTGGTTTGAAGATTTAATGAACTTAATAAAAATTAGGAATTTGGGGTGTTGTTTGAGGTGGCACTCTGTTCAGCATTGTGTGATGGGCGGATTCTGGAATGATCTGGGGAGGGGTTGGGTCACGCGGTGGGCCTTCCCTGCACACCCCCTGTGAGTTTTTCCCTTCCCCAGGGGAAACAAGTGATGGTGGTGATCACGGGGCGCTGGCCGGCTGAGATTTTGGCGTGTGGATCAGGTAGCACGTGCTCTGGAGTTTAGGGCCCCCGTACGTTGTCCATGTTTCTAGAGTAGCCGGAGATGGATTTGTGCCACCTTTGAGGGTGCCCTGGGTGACTTCCGCGCCGCTGCCTGAGGTGACCGGGTGTGTGGGACGTTTGTGTCCCGGGTGTCAGTGCGTGTGCACTCTTTAGGATGCGGTCTCTCAACGGCTGTTTGCATTGACACCTCAAGGCTTTGCTTTTTTCTCTTTGTTGCCTCTCCATGGTTTATATAAAAACAGAGAAGCCTTCCTCTTGAGGGTGTGTTTGCGGGATACAGGGTGGGAGACAGGCTCCGCGGCAGTGTGCCTTTTAGGCAGACGGACGTGGAAGCCGCCGGGGGAGGCAGAGTGGGGCAGAGCCCGACGCGGGGTGTGGTGTGGGTGGCGTCGGTGTGGAGGCTGAAGCGGTGCCTCCCCTCCTGCTCCTGGCGTCTCCTGGCTTCACTCTGCACTTTGGCTCTTTGCTTTGTTTTAAAATCGAATGTAACCAGGTAAATGCAGGTCTGCCAGCCATGTTCCTCCTAGAACAAGTCATGGCCGTGTTAATTAAAGAATTATTACGTAAAATAGTCCCTTAGAATACGTATGTTTAATATTTCTGGCTATTGTGTGCTTATTCCATTTGGTCTGATTAGTAATTTGTTTCTGAGTGCGAGGAGTTGATTTACGGCTAGCTTTGCGATTTCTTTTAGTTTGCTGCACAGAAATCAGCTGGTTGGTGCTGGCAGGCGTTGATGGAATCATCTGAAGTAGCATTTATTGTGTTTGTGCTCTGCGTTTCTGAGCGCTGACCCCTCCTGTGGTGCGTGATGCCAGGCAGGCAGCATTTATATACAGGCGGGTGGCGCAGGCCCGAAAGTGACGTGTGGGAAAGCACACAGGCGGAGAAGGGGCCTTCCCAGGAGCTTAGCTGTGCCGGGTGCAGCCGTCTGCGTGAGCGGGCCTCAGTCTGGGAGAGCTCCTTCGAGTCAGTGGGCTTCTTTATTTTCTCCCCTACAGATTTACGTATTTGTTTGAAGGCAGAGTTACTGAGGGGGAGACAGAGAGGTCTTCCATCCGCTGGGTCACTCCCCCGACGGCCGTAATGGCCGGAGCTGCGCTGATCTTGAGCCAGGAGCCAGTGCATCTTCCATGAGGCTGCAGGGCCCAAGGACCTGGGCATCTCCCGCTGCTTTCCCAGGCCACAGCAGAGAGCTGGATGGGAAGTGGAGCAGCCGGGACTCGAACCAGTGCCCGTATCAGATGCCAGCACTGCAGGCGGTGGCTTTACCCACTACGCCACAATGCCGGCCCCCAGTGGGGCTCTGAGGACGGATCTGCCGTTGGGAGGGCGGGGTCAAGGCTGCAGGGTGCTCGGGAAGGAAGCCGTGTAGCAGCGCAGGTGGGCATCTGTCCGGTTGCTTTCTGCAGTGGGCTCTGGGCCAAGCCTGGAAGGAAGCTGTCTTGCAGACGGGGTGGGAGCTTCCGCCCACCTTCAGGAAGCAAAGCCACGACTGGGAATCTGTATTTTCCTTCTGAATGCCACAGCTGTAGCTTTCAGTTTCAAGCATGTTAAAGTGTCGCGGCTGAAGCTGCCACCTGTGTCACTAGTATCCCATGTGGACATCAGTTCAAGTCCTGGCTGCTCTACTTGCAACCCAGCTCTCTGCTCATGGCTGGAAAAAGCAGTAGGAGATGGCCCAAGTCCTTGGGCCCCTGCCACTCAGGTGGGAGACCCAGAAGAAGCTCCTGGCTTTGGCCTGCCCCAGTGCTGGCCATTGCGGATGTCTGGGGAGTAAATCAGAGGATGCAATATTTGTGTGTGTCTTTCCCTCTCTCTCTCTTAACCTTGACTTTCAATTAAATAAATATATCTTTAAAGCAGCTGTACAGTTCTCTGCTGTAGACCTTAGGTGGACTGAAATAGGATGAGGTAGGGGTGCCGCAGGACACCTGTGGCTGGTTTGCCGCTGTTCTGGATGCGTTAGGTCCAGGGTGTGTGGCCTACTGTGCACGTCTCTGCTGTCTGCCATGTCACGTGGGTTCCAGGGGAGCGAAGGAGGCCTTGCACTGTAGCGGTGGTCTCTGGCAGATCTCATGCTGCCTTCCAGAGTTTGCACGAACGTGAGGCAGTTACCATGCTCACATGTGTGTGTGCAAGGTGCCTGGTTCCCACTGTAGGTGAGGGTCTTTCAGACACTGCAGAGCTGAGCACACACCTCACCGCGGTCTCCGGGCACTGGAGTGGCTGCAGGATTAAAGGGACAGGTTGCTGTGCCTCTGCAGTGGACAGTGGGGCGTTATCACGTTTCCTAGACCTTGGCTGTGAAGGCTGCGGATCTGGCCTCTGCGTTCTCTGTGTCCTTGTTGCCAGGCCCACCAGGGGTGACCGGTTTGCGGTAGGGACATTGTCACTAATGCTTCCTGAACTCGGTGCATGCTTCCACGCGGCCGTGCGTGGGAACAGACCAGGGAATGCCCACTGCCTCAGCAGCCGCCCCCATCCAGGACGCACGGAAAACTGACCAGCAGCGCAAGCTCAGGGCCGTGAAGGCTGGCAGCTCCTGCCGCTGCACAGTGCCCAGTTGGGCCTTCCCGCCTCTCCCTGCCTTGCCTGTTGAGGATCAAGTGCTTTGATAAAGGTGCCCCTGGTTCAGGGAGGAATTTAGAGAAACCACAGCGGCCGTGTTTCCTCTGGGGGCTGCCAGGCTGGCTGCCCGGCCCGTATTTCCTTGCCCGGCTGATTGAGCCCATCTCTGGAGAACTGATCAGTGTGCCTCTGTGAGCCATTTCTCTGATTAGAGTTAGGACTTCGCTTTCTTGCCTGTCGGTACACAAGTCTTCCTCTGTGGGGGGCTGAAGAGAAAGTGCCGGATGTCGTGTCAGCTGAAGGCCACAGCCAGCCTCACCGTCCCCGCCCGAGTCAGGTGGCCCTGAGTGGAGATTCTAACGCTGGCAGCAGGGAGTGAAGGCTTTCTAACAAGTCGGAGTTTCTGGCAGTTCAGTAGAACGTGTGGGTTAGGAGCTGGGGCTGGTGCAGCGTGGCTGGACGCATCGCCCGTTTCTGCCGTCCTGTGCTTCCGCAGGCCGGAGGCCGCCTTCCCAGGTGAGGGTTCTCCCTGCTGCAGGTGAGGGTTCTCCCTGCTGCTCTATTAGGAATAAGCGTATTTGAGAACACTTACTGCTTACTAAGAAATTGGATGAAACTGCCGCGGTTGCAGATGTGTGAGGCGCTGTCTGAACCCATTTGTCCAGCCTGTGTGCAGTGCAGGGGCAGGAAGATGGCCTCCAGGGGCCAGGGCGTCTGTGTGGGGCCGTGTTCCTGTCTTCACCACCTGTGTGTGCTGAAGGAGGCCGGGCCTGCGGGCCTGCGTAGCGGCCACGGAATCCCCAGGGAGCCTGCGGGGACTTGGGTTTATGATGCTTCACTGTTCCTTCTTGCTTGGTGAACTGAAGCTGCCGGCTCTGCCTCACACCTAGAAGGGGGAGTCTGGGGAGGAGGGGGCTTGAGAAGGCCAACTGTGGGCGTTGCGCTTTTCCTTTGGACATTCACACGGCTTTGTCCTCTGGATTTGGGGAGGGTGCGGGTGTTATTTGCAGAACCCCATGTTTATGTGTCATTCTGTGTTTCATGGGGGTTGAGATTAGCATAGCTGGAGTTGAGGCTTTATCACCTCCTTCCTGAAATGGGGCTGACTACTGGGCCTGCCCACCTTTGAGAGGGTCCAGTGGCCACATGGGCAGGACAGACTGCCACACTCAATGTTAACCTACCAAACTGCCAGGCCCTGTAGGAGTGCTCAGCACTGGGGCTGGTTGGGCCTTGGAGAGTGCTGTGGGCAGGTTCTTGGGTCCCGCTGACTCCTCTCCTTGATCCAGTTATAGTCTGTGATGCACGGGCCCCGGGTGGCTTCGAACATCAGCTGTCACTGCAGGTAACTCTACCTGCCTCCCGCCCCGGTGTTTTGGAATGAACTTTTCCTGGGGGTGCAGTGAGGACCCTCGAGTGAGTGGGTTGTGTCTCCTTAGACTCTCAGAGTCAGATTTTGATGATCAAGGAGGACGTTTCATGCTTAGGACGGTGTCCCCGGGGCACGTGTGGAGTAGACCAGTGGAGTGACCCCACAGAGGCTCCTGCCTGAGGCAGTGACGTGACGACATGCCTCTGCAGTTTCCAGGACAGCTCAGCTGGTGACCACGGCCCTGTGAGCACGATTGGCACCAGTCCCTGGAGTGCCCCGATGTGTTCCTGTCGCGTCCTGGGGCTGGCCCTCCCTCCTCCTGACTTTGCTCGCCTGGTTCACCTGCTCTGAGGTCGTGAGGTTGGGCCTCATCCGTCTTGTTTGTGTTTCTGTGGCCGGTTGTAAACGAGGACTCGCAGCCAAAGGCAGAATTGTGAAGGTGGCTCACAGCTGTGTAATGAGGATCTCGGCGGAGCCCTCTGCACGCTGTGCTCATTAAATTTGCACAGCGGTGGGACAGCCTCTGGTTGTCTTGGGGTAGCTGCATGTTGACGCTTTGCTTAGCCACTTCCTGCCCATCGTGTTAGGAAGCGTACCTGGGACAGTCACCTCCTTTGTGTTTCTGCCTTGGCCTTAATCATGCTTCATCTGCCCCCCTCCGTCGCTTCCTGCTGGCGGCTTTCCGGGGTACAGCTTGGGGAGGACTCTGCTGCGTGCGCTCAGCCGGCAGCTCCTTAGTCAGCGCTGCCCACACACTTCCCTCGCGCTGTCCCCGGAGACTGCGGGGCTGGAAGCTCCTGGGAGTGAGCTCAGATCACGGAGAGCAGCCGCTGCAGGCTCCTCACCCTCACTCCACCCGCTGTCACTAGCGCTGAGCCGCGTGGCGCGTTCACTCTCAGAAATACAGCAGCCACCGTGAACAGAGGGGAAGAGGAGGGAGTGCTTTTGCCTGGGGGGAGGATGAGTGTCCCTTCAGGATGCCCCTCCGTCAGGACTGACCTGGGCGGGCACCCTGCCTGCCAGCCCTGTGGGGGCCACCTGCTCTCTGAGGCAGCCAGAGGGGCTCCTAGCAGAGCCTGGTTCTCAGCCCACGCTGTTCTGAGCAGTCCCTGGGCAGGAGGCCCCGGGGACGCACCTCGCCCGGTCAGGTCCCAGAGCCTGGGTGGGCCGGCGCCTGCTGTGCTGACTGGCCTGGCCTCCCCTGCGGGCAGAGCTGTCTCCTGCTGCCATTGCTCTGGGACAGGGTGGGCATGTGAGACTTGGCCCCGTGAGAAGCTCCTGGCCCTGTTGAGATTTGCCCTTCCACTCCCGAGATACGTAACCGTCAGTGCACATGTGGGGTTGATGGGGAGCTGAGGCTTTGTGCCCGTGTGCCAGGACCGTCACTTCCTTCCTGGTGCAGGCCTCGCCCGGGGCACTTGCTGACAAGTCTCCCAGCCTCCTTGCCCTGGCAGAGGAGAGTCCGGCCCCTGTCGTTAGCAAGACTTCAAGGACATCGCCCCCCACCTCCGGCCCTGTAGCCAGGGAGTTGTCTGTGTGTGTGATGAATTGTGGGTGAGCTTGAGGACTGAAGCTGCACTCACAGGTCTCACCTGCACCGCGGGGCCTGTGATACAGGGTGCAGGTGCCAGGGTGAGGGCTGGAATGCTGGCTCCGGCGGGGAGAGCAGAGGGTGGGACGCTGGGGGGAGTGGAGCAGGAGCCCACCTCACGAGGGGAGTTTAAATTTGCAGGCAGCCACGTGGGCAAGTGCCAGGCTAGGGAGGTCAGCAGGGACGGCCACGTAGAAGTTTCTGTGGTGCCTGGTGGCATTTTACAGGGAGACTTTCTCAGGGGTGTTCATGCCGAATTTGTGGGCTCCCCAAGGCTTCTGCACAGCTCCCCCTGGAACGTCAAGGGTTTGTTAGTGTGACAACTAGTAGGTATTTAAAAAATGATGTGGAATTCTTATAAAATTCACAATTTAAAATGTACAATCCAGTGGCTTTTAGAATGTTCTAGAAGCATGGTTGTGCAAACCATTGCTCCCGTGCAGTTCCGGAATATTGTGGTCACCCCATCGGCAGTCAGTGCCCCTGCCCCTTCCTCCAGGACCTGGTGGCCACCAGTTGCGGCCTCTAGCCTACTCTGAATGCTTCGTATAGATGGCCTCTCAGGTCATGCAGCCTTTTGTGCCTGGGCTCTTTCCCTTGGCATGATGCTTTCCGGTCCCTCCGTGTCACCGCACGTGCCAGTAGTCCAGCCCTCGTTAGAACTGAGTGGAACCCACGGTGTGGCTGTGCCCCATCGTCAGTCTGCACGCTCTGCGGAGAGATGTCTGGGTGGCTGCAGCTGCTTGCTATCCTGAACGTGCTGCTGTGTGCACCGGGTGTGAGTTCTTGTCTAGACCTAGGTCTCCGGCTCTCTCGGTGTGTGCTGGGAGTGAGTTGCTGTGCCAGGCGGTAGCCCTGTGTTCACCGTTACAGGCGCTGCAGGAGTTCCATGGTGGATGTACTGTCTTTCCATCCCTGCTGGGAGTGTGTGAAGGTTCCATGTCCTTGCCAACATTTGTTGTTTTCTCTTTCTAGAAATTACCGTTATTGTGGCTGTCCTAGTAGGTGCGGGTAGAATCTCCTTGCTCTTTTGATTCTTTTCATGAACTTATTGGCCATTTGTCTATTTATTTCTTTTCTTTTCTTTTTTTTTAAGATTGTATTTATATCTTTGAAAGGTAGAGTTACAGAGAAAGGAGGAGAGAGAGAAAGAGAGAGAGAATGAATGAATGAATGAATCTTCCATCCACTGATTCACTGTTCCAAATGGCTGCAACAGCCAGGGCTGGGTCAGGCTGAAGCCAGGAGCCCGGAGCTTCATTTGGGTCTCCCACCTGGGTGCAGTGACCCAAGGACTTGGACCATCTTCCGCTGTTTTCCCAGGCCATTAGCATGGAGCTGGATTGGAAGTGGAGCAGCCAGACTTAAACAGGCACCCATATGCTTCCTGGGCAGATGCTTTATCGACTGGCCTTTTCTTTATTTTTATTTTTTTTTTTTTAAAGAATTATTTGTTTGTCTGATAGAGTTACAGAGAGAGAGAGAGAAAAGCAGAGGCAGAGAAAGAGAGAATCTTCTGTCCACTGGATTGGAAGTAGAGTGGCTGGGACTCGAACCAGCGTCCATATGGAATGCCAGCACTGCAGGCTGTGGCCAGCCTCCTGTCTGTTTGCTTAGGAGAAATGTCTGAGTCCTGCCTGTGTTTTAGCTGGGTTGTTTCTTGTTGGAGTTGTTGGTTCATAATGGAGGCTTTTAAGCTGACTAAGGCATGATTTTTGTTGTGAGGACTGTTTCCCAAATATTATGTTCAGTGTCAGCTGAGAGCCTCATAACATGTAATTCTTAAAATCGTGTTTTGTTTCTTAGATTTGTTTCATAAAAATTTACTAAGAGGTCTGTGACTACACTGATAAGTGCTCCATGTGATTCCTGTGTGTTTGCGTTAGGTGTGTTTTGGTTCCACAGAGCACTGGTCCACTCACTTTATTGTGTGGTAGGAGAGCTCCTGTCAGGGTCACTGCCTGCAGGGCTGTCCAAGCCCTGGGACCCTGTGAAGTCCGGGCCCAGGGTAGACGGGGGGCTCAGCAGTGGACAGAGGTACCTTTCTACCCCAGTGCCCCGTGGCTGTGGGCTTGGGCCTTGGGTGCCTGGCCTGTCTACCCTGAGGTCATTGTTGCCTTGCCCTGGAGTTCGGTTCTGCACCTCACCGTGTATGGCTTTCTGTTGTGGTCGTTTCTTGACACATCTTGGATGACTAGTCCCCAGGGCCCCTCAGGATCCAGACCCTCCCTGCACCCATGGAGTGCACGTGCTGGTGGTCTCCTGGCTCTGGCTCCCTGCTCACCACAGTACTTGCGTGATTTTCAAAGTTAACTTTTTCCCTGACAGTATTTGTTTACTGGGTGGCCAGGCTGCATGGCCAAGATCAAGAGGTGGATAGATAAGTGCCACCCAGGGAAAGGAGAGCCTGTGGTTAGAGGTCCCCGAGAACAGGTAGCATGGCCCCAGGCTCAGGTGGTCAGCCCCCATGGCCAGGGAATCCACGCCACAAGCCACCCAGGCGCATGGCTGCACATACTGCACTTTGGGCTGCAGCAGCAGGAGAAAGCTAGCTACGGCAGAACCAAGGGAATCTGGGAAATCTGCCTGCCAAGACCACCGTATCCGCGTGAGTGAGGACAGGTGTTTCCATCAGGTGCGCCCAAAGGTGCAGGCAGCATGAGGAAGGGGGCAGAGAGCCAGACTGGCCCAGCTGCCTCGTGTGACCGGCCAGACCGTGGAGCGCTTCTGCAAGGGGGAGGCCCCCGCGGGGGGACTTGAAGCAAGTGGCTTGTACCAGGAAGTTCTTCTTTTAAAGAGCTGTTCGTTGTCTTGTAAAGTTGCCCTGGACCATATAATATGTCCTCAATGGAAGCTGTCTTTTTGTATGAGTTTTAGTTATTTGTTTTACAAATGAAAATTTTAGCCTAATTCCAATAAAATCTAAGGAGAGAGCACAATCAAGGAGAACTAACTCAAGATTTGAGGAAACCAAAAGAATCTGAGTGTTCATGAAACTTTGAAAGTAAATTAGAAAACCCATGGGAGATACATAGCTTTCTAAGGAAATAAGTGACCTCTGGAAAGATAAAAATATCAAATCAGTATACATAGAAGAAAGAATGTTACTTGCTTTCCCTTCCAGAAGGTTTCAAACTTTGAAGGTACACAAAATCAAAATTAAGACTCACTTCTGGGCCCAGTACTGTGGTGCAGCGGGTTAAAGCCCAGGTCTGCAGTGTTGGCATCCCATATGGGTGCCAGTTCAAGTCCCGGCTGCTCCTCTTCCCATCCAGCTCTCTGCTGTGGCCTGGGAAAGCAGCAGAAGATGGCTCGAGTCCTTGGGCCCTGCACCCATGTGGGAGATTCGGAATAAACTCCTGGCTCCTGGCTTTGGATCGATGCAGCTCTGGCCATTGTGGAAGTGAACCTGGGAAATGAACCAGTGGTTGGAAGACCTCTCTCTCTGCCTCTACTTGTCTGTAACTCTGCCTTTTAAACAAACAAACAAATAAATAAATCTTTTTTATTTTAATTTTTTTTTTGACAGGCAGAGTGGACAGTGAGAGAGAGAGACAGAGAGAAAGGTCTTCCTTTTTGCCGTTGGTTCACCCTCCAATGGTCGTCTCGGCCGGCGCTGGAAATCTTTTTTTTTTTTTTTTTTTTTTTTAAAGAAGTCCCATTCTTTTTGCAGCTCTGTAGTTGCTTGTTTTAATTTGAATGTGTTTTTATTTGTTCAGTTGGTAAGAGAGAAAGGGAGTGTCTGAGTGGCGGCTGTGTTAGATTTGAGTAGGCCTGCCTCAGGCCCTTGTTCGGGCTGGTGGACCTGAGTAGGACTGGAGAGGGTGTGGGTGGCAGGAGCATGTCTGGGCAGGGAGAGGGAACCCATGTCTTGAAGCTCTGTGACTTGTCCTGCTGTGTTTCCTAGACTCCTGTCTTGGTCTAAGTGTTGGTTTTTGGTGGCCGGGACAGCTGGCTGACTTGCTTTTTCACATCTCAGAGCACTCAGTGAGTGTGCAGAGGATGTACAGGGAGCAGCAATGGGGCTCTCCATTTACTGGGGCAGCCTGGGCTGGGTCTGTCTGGCCGCCACTCTCACTGCAGCCGGCCCGTCTGGAGGTGTAGCCAGGAACGGCGATGCCCAGAGGGGCTCCCTAGAGGCGGGCTCCCTGAGCTCTCGCTGGGTAGAGGGCTGCCCCAGCCCGAGTATTTTACAGTGAGTGTGACGCTTGATCTGTCTGTGTTTAAAGCTGCCACCCTGCTTGCTAGTCACTGGATTTTTGTCTCATTTGCTCTTTACTTTTTCTTCTTTCTTGACATTATGAATCAACTTTAAAATTTTTCCCTTTTCTCTTCTCTTTCTGTCAACGTTTGAGTGTATTTAAGCTCTGGATTTGTTAGTGGTGGGGCACATGCGCTGTCCCACTTTCCCGACATCGCAGGAGTCCTGGAACATGGTACCGCGGCACTCACCCTCCCCCTGGTGGCGTCACTGTCGTGCGCTGTGGCTCTGCAGGTGTTTTAAGCCCCGGGAGACAGTGTTATTCAGACTTCTCTGTATTCCCTCCTCCTCCTTCAGCCTGCAAAGCTTGTTACTTTTTGTGGGAAGCTGCCCCAACAAATTGACTTAGTATCTCTTTGTCTGAATTTAATTTTTTTAAAAAAGACTTGTTTATTTATTTGAAAGTCAGAGTTATATGTACATATAAAGAGGTCTTCCATCTGCTGGTTCACTCCCTAAGTGGCTGCAATGGCTGGGCTAAGCCAGGCCAAAGCCAGGAGTCAGGTGCTTCATCCAGATCTCCCACATGGATGGCAGGGGTCTAAGTACTTGAGCCGTCCTCCTCTGCTTTCCCAGGCCATCAGCAGGGAGCTGGATTGGAAGTGGAGCAGCTGGGACTCAGCCATTGCCCATGGACGCTGTGTGGCAGGTGGCAGCTTTCCCCACTGCACCACAACACTAGACCCTCTATTTAATTCTTGGAGACTATTTTTGCTGAGTATAGAATTCCATATAAACACACACCTCTCAGTTGGGAAGTATTTTCTCCTTCAAGCTTCTATAAGTCTTTTTTTTTTTTTTTTAATTTATTAATTTGAAAGGCAGGGTTATAGAGAGGCAGAGGCAGAAAAAGAGAGAAAGAGAGAGAGAGAGAGAGAGGTCTTCCATCCGCTGGTTCACTCCCCAAATGGCCCCAACAGCTGGAGCTGCGCCGATCCGAAGCCAGGAGCCAGGAGCTTCTTCCAGGTCTCCCACGCGGGTGGACCGGAAGTGGAGCAGCTGGGACTCTCACTGGCGCCGTACGGGATGCCTGCTCCACAGGCGGCGGTTTTTCCTGCTGGAAGTCTCAGAGGGGACCTTGGCTGTGCCCTGCCTTTTGCCTCCCTCCTGGCTGGCTGGAAAAGCTTTCCTTTGGCTTGCACCATTTTACTGGGGTGTTCTCGGAAGTGACGGTCTTCCTGTTTACCTTTTATGGTGCTGCTTCGGCCTGTGGGTGGTAGAGTTACAGAGAGGGAGGGAGGGAGGGAGGGAGAGAGAGAGAGAGAAAGAAAGAGAGAAAGAGAGAGAGAGAGAGAGAGGTCTTCCATCTGCTGGTTCACTTCCCAAATGGCTGCAATGGCTAGAGCTGGGCCGATCTGGAGCCAGGAACCAGGAGTTTCTTCTGGGTCTCCCACATGGGTGCAGGTGCCCAAGGACTTGGGCAGAGGACTGGATGGAAAGTGGAGCAGCTGGGACTTGAACCAGTACCCATGTGGGATGCTGGCACTGCAGGCAGTGGCTTTACCCACTGCACCACAGCACTGGCCCCTGTTTGGTGATTTCGATTACGTCACTGGACACTGGTTCTGCACAGCTCCGCCTCTCCTCTCCTTCCGGGGCTCCAGTTGGAGTGCTTTTCAGCGTCTCTGCTGAGATCCAGGTTAGGCTCTGCTTGGAGCTTTCCCTCTCCGCTTCTGTCGGGACGACTTCGTGCTGACCTGCCTCACCACAGTCTTTGTCCTGTCTGCTGCGCACCCACCACCAAACTCGATCCTGGTGTGCTTGTCCATCGTTTCTCGAGGATTCTCCATCCGTCCAGGTCTCTGGTCAAAGTGTCCACTTGCCTCTTCTTTGGGACACCTTGGCTCTTGGCCCCAATACTCACGTTCCCTCTGAAAGTGTGAGTGGTCCGCATGCTGGCCTCAATGCAGCTGTACACTGGGTGCCGTTCAGCTGGCCACAGGCCCACCCAACAGGGGGTCTGAGTCTTGTGTTCTGCATAGTACAGAAGGTCACAGCGAGGGAGAGAGAGCGTGAATGAGAGTGAGAAAGAGAGAAACAGAAAGAGGAAGAAAGATCTTTTATCTGCTGGTTCACTACCCAGATGACTGGGCCAGACTGAAGTCAGGAGCCAGGAACTCCATCCGGGTCTCCCACATGGCCTCCCTTGGGCTGTCCCCTGCCACTTCCCCAGGTGCATTAGCAGGAAACTGGTTTGGAAGTGGAGTAGTGGGACTCACATGGGCACTGTGACATGGGATGCCGGTGTCACGAGTGGTGGCTTCACCCATTGCAACACAGTGCCCACCCCGAGGAGTCTGAGTCCTGTGGTGGAGTGCCAGTGGTGGCGTGGCATCCTGAGAGGGGTGCTATGTCCTGGAAGAGGCCCCCAGGGCCATCTTGGAGCACCCCATGAAGAGACATCACACACCCACTCACACACCCCTTGAAGACACGTCACACACCCACTCACGCACCCCTTGAAGAGACGTCACACACCCACTCACACACCCCTTGAAGACATGTCACACACCCACTCACACACCCCTTGAAGACACGTCACACACCCACTCATGCTCATCTTGGAGGACACCATGTAGACACCACACACCCACTCACGCACACCTCGAAGACACATCACATACCCACTCACACATAGAGGACAGCAGGTGAGATTGTAGCCGTCGGTGGTTCTGAGAGGGGAAATTGGACTGGGAGAGCCCCTGATCATGTAGAGCAGCAGTTTTATTTATTTATTTATTTATTTATTTATTTATTTATTTAGATAGATAAATTTTTGACAGGTAGTGTCGCTCCCCCTCTTCACGGAGGAACGACACTGGACCCTGCGCTGTTCTTTTGTCTGCTCGGCCCTTCCCGGGTTTGCTGCTGGTTCTTCCTGGGTTGGCTGCTGTCCCTCCACCTCTGTGGAAGGGCGGCTCCCCCTGCCACTTTCCCCACTTCCGCGGGGGAGCGGCACACCGCCGGCCGGCTCTCTCGGGGGCTGCTCAGATGTTATTCGGATGTTCCCCTTAGATGTTCCTGGTGCATGTTGTCTCTCTCCTCGATAGTCCTCTTCCACCAATCCCAACTCTGCTACCCACACGCCGAGTACGCTGCTCTCCTCCAATCAGGAGCAGGATCAGCTCCTGCAGGTTATAGGTCGAACTGGAGGCAGCTGTGTAAAAGTTGTTTACTCCTCTCCCAGCGCCATATTGTGGGAGAGCAGATGCATAGAATAAGTCTTAATTCCAGTAACTTAGTCTAGTCCCAGTTGCTCCCCACAAGGTAGAGTTACAGACAGTGAGATAGATAGAGAGAAAGGTCTTCTTTCCGTTGGTTCACTCCCCAAATGGCCACAGTGCTCAGAGCATCGTCGATCTGGAGCCAGGAGCCAGGAGCCAGGTGCTTCTTCCTGGTCTCCCAGGGGGTGCAGGTGACCAAGCACTTGGGCCATCTTCTGCTGCTTTCCCAGGCCACAGCAGAGAGCTGGATGGGAAGAGGAGCAGCCGGGACTAGAACCGGTGCCCATGTGGGATGCCGGCACTGCAGGCGGAAGACTACCCTGCTGTGGCACGGCGCTGGCCCCGAGGAGCAGTACTGATCTCTGTTGCTTATTACTTCTTATGTAAAGGTAATCATGAAAAATGATAGACATATTTGAATACTCTATAGCAGCTCTTTCAAAACTAAGGAACAGCCGACGAGTCCAGGGAGGAGAGCACGCGTCACCATCGAGTGGGCAGTGTCTTCTCTCAGTGACCAGAAGAAGACGTCACTCACAATCCTCAGCATCTTAGGTCCTGTGGGAAAGCGGCATCTGTTTTACAGGATTATAGCTGCACCTTAAAGAAGAAAGTATGCATTGATTTGAAAGGCAAGGTGGGAGAAGCGGAGTGGGGAGATATCTTCCATCTGCTGCTTCACTCCCCGAATGGCCCCAACAGCCGGGGCTGGGCCAAGCTGAAGCCAACAGACAGGAGCTCCATCTGGGCCTCCCCGCTGTGCAACAGGAACTGAGAGCCCTTCAGGCATCGCCTGCTGCTTCCCGGGCACGTTAGTAGGGAGCTGGAGCAGAAGTGGAGTAGCCAGGACTTGAACTGGTGCTCTGAGGTGGGACGGCGGCTTAACCTGCTGCGACGCACTGCCTGCCCCAGTCTCACCGCGCTTGCCCGGTAGGCACCAGCAGCGATCCTTAGCCCTGCTAATTGGGCTCGCAAATCCACAGTCAAAACAACAGATCTAGAGGGGCACCAGAGTCTGCTCTGTTCTCAGCTTTACGTGTTTCATGTCTTCTTAAATCTCTCAAAGAGCATCCTCTCTTCCCTTTTATTTAATATGCTATTCTACGAGCCTTTTTCCCGGCAATTTTTAGATGTCATTTACATGCAGCAAAGCGCACAGATCTTAAGGATTTCGCTTGATGAGTTTTGACAGTGGCGTAGTCTTGTTTAATCACTACTCGGAGCAAGATAGGGAACGTTTTGATCCCTTGAATTCTCTCGCCCTTTTCCTGTCGGCTCTTCCTGGCTGAGGGCAACCATCTTCCGCCTTCTGTCGTCGTCGTAGGGCCGTTTTGTCTTTGTTTGTGGTCGTACACCGATGATCGCACGCTGGCTGCTTTCGCTCTGCGGAGTGTTGGGGGACCCGTCCGTCTTGTGTGTGCCGGTGGCTGGCTGCCTTTGACTGCTGAGCCGTCTGGTTGCGTGGCTGCGCCAGCATCTGCTCACCCTGCCGCAGGTGTTGGCCACTGTGTGGGCGTGTGACTGCAGGTCGGGGAGTGCATGTTTCGGTGTTGTCTTGCAGGCAGCCCTAAGCTGACAAAAACGACAGACGTCGTCGGTTTCTCGGTGCAGTCAGGCAGTCTGCAGAGCAGTCCTGTTGACAGTTTCCACAGGTGCTCTGGGGACTTGAGTACATGAATACTGGGGGGTCTGGTTCCCCGACTTCCTCTTGCCTCACGTAGCGCTCGTGCTGTGATGGAGCAGGGATGCAGTGGGACCCAGGCACGTGCACATTTGTCTTGTAGGAGCAGATGTGTGCGGCTCAAGTGCTGATCCTAGAAACCACTTCACCCATAGCAGGCCTGACAAGTCCAGGGGGCTCGCACCTTCAGAACCACGTCTGGCCCTGCCCCGATCACGGCCCTGTGTCTTCCCAAGGACACTGTGCCGGCTGGGCCATGTCGCCCCTCTTCTGTGGGTTGGTCCTATGTGTGTGCACGTGTGGACCGCGGCTCTTGCACTGTCTCCCTGAACTTGTGTGCTGTGTAGCGCCGTGCCACGTCAGTGTCGGGGTTGATCGTGGCTGCTGAGTCCAAGGTGTGTCTGTTCCCTGATGACAACAGAGGGCAGGCCCAGGTGGGAGGGCCCTTATGTGGGACTCCTTCCAGGGCTGTGCCTGGAGGCCTTCCTGGGAGTGGAGTGGGAGCAGGTGGCTGGGGCAGGGGCAGTGTCTGCGGGGGGCGCCCCCTGCAGGCTGCACCCCTGCCTGTAGCATCCTGCGGAGAGTGAGCTCCCCGGGGCCTGGCTCCCTGGCTTCTGAGAGGGCGTGCCAGGCTGTCTGCCCTCGGTGAGCCCCAGCACCAGCACGTCTAGTGTGGTTCTGTTGTTCCCATTCTGCACAGCAGAAGTGAAACCTGAGACCGTCGTCCGCATGCCCGGTACTGGTTTTTCGCTCCAGCTCTGGTTTCACCTTTTGGGGACCCTGAGCTGATGTCCCCCCCCACCCACCCCATTCCCGAGCTCCCCCACTCCTAGCCACTGTCCTGAGTGCACCTGCAGCGGCGGCAGAACTCTTGTCCCCGTGAGGCTGGGGGGTGCCGCTCTCAGCTGGGGGAGCTCAGTGGTCGGTGTCGCTGTCCGCGGTGGTGTGGGCTGCTCCCTGCTGTGCGTGACACACAGTCCCAGGGTTCCTTTGCTTCAGAGGACCTGGAGTTTTTCTTCCAAGGTGAAATGGCTTTTATATGTTTTATGTCCAGAATGTGGATAAGGGCCGGCGCCGCAGCTCACTAGGCTAATCCTCCGCCTTGCGGCGCCGGCACACGGGGTTCTAGTCCTGGTCAGGGCGCCGGATTCTGTCCCGGTTGCCCCTCTTCCAGGCCAGCTCTCTGCTGTGGCCAGGGAGTGCAGTGGAGGATGGCCCAAGTGTGTGGGCCCTGCATCCCATGGGAGACCAGGAGAAGTACCTGGCTCCTGCCATCGGATCAGCGCGGTGTGCCGGCTGCGGCGGCCATTGGAGGGTGAACCAACGGCAAAAAAAAAAAAAAGGAAGACCTTTCTCTCTCTCTCTCTCTCTCTCTCTCACTGTCCACTCTGCTTGTCAAAAAAAAAAAAAAAAAAAAAAAGGAAAGAAAGAAAAAGAAGAATGTGGATAAGGTTTTCATCTGCATTATTCTTCAAAAGGCACAAAATTGTGGTTTTTCCCCTGAGTTGTTTAGAGCTAGGTTTTTTTTTTTCCTGTCTGTACTTTTTCCTATTTCTCTCTCTTTTCTTCCTGCTTTTTCTCTATCAATTAAAATATTTGAAAGAAAACTACTGAAATTGCAAGGCAACGAAGTTATCTGTTTCTGCCTCTGTGGACTGAGGGTGAGTGGCCCTGCTGTGTCTGCCCAGGGTCTCTGCAGGCTGCTGTCCCCCATGTCCTGCCCCTGCCCAGGGTCTCTGCAGGCTGCTGTCCCCCATGTCCTGCCCCTGCCCGGGGTCTCTGCAGGCTGCTGTCCCCCCACATCCTGCCCCTGCCCGGGGCCTGTGCAGGCTGGTGTCCCCCCACGTCCTGCCCCTGCCCAGGGTCTCTGCAGGCTGCTGTCCCCCCACGTCCTGCCCCTGCCCGGGGTCTCTGCAGGCTGCTGTCCCCTCACGTCCTGCCCCTGCCCGGGGTCTCGGCAGGCTGGTGTCCCCCCACGTCCTGCCCCTGCCCGGGGTCTGCAGGCTGCTGTCCCCCCACGTCCTGCCCCTGCCCGGGGTCTGCAGGCTGCTGTCCCCCCATGTTCTGATGAAGTGGTCTCGGCTGCTGCACATCAAAGCCTGAGGTGCTTCCTGGGGAGAGCGAGAGGTGTTAGAAGCTAATTGAACGCACTGCCTAATTACTGGCGTCACATCCTTGTTTCCTTTTAGAAATTTCTCCTTTGAAAATGGTATAAAATATCAAGAACTTTCAGAAAATCTTACTGGGATCTAAGGAAGACGTCTTGCTTGTGCAAGACTTTATTTATCTCTCTTGGTTTTCTACAAGAGAGAAATAACGAGCTGGGAGGAATAGCTTTTTCCCACCAACCCCCAAACCATCCATCACCCCTCTTCCCAGCTCATTTGCACCTGAGCACCCTCGACCATCGCAATTCCCCTCAGCCCCCTGGTGGGCTTGTGGCTGTGGGGAGACCCTCGGGGAAGAGGTGTATGCTCTGTGGCTTTCAAGTGCAATCCCAGAGTCTGCCAGTTGGTACTTCCTAAGAAATGGCCTCCTGTGCAGTTGCCAAAGTAAGCCATTTCCATGGTTCTCTGTGCCTCCCTGCTTGGAGGGTGGGAAGACTGTTGCTCCCTCCCCTTCATCTGGCCTGCCGGGGCCCCAGAGATGGGGATGAGAAGAGGAGTGGACAGACCACTCAGATCAGAAGACGGGGATGAGAAGAGGAGTGGACAGACCACTCAGATCAGAAGATGGGGATGAGAAGAGGAGTGGACAGACCACTCAGATCAGAAGATGGGGATGAGAAGAGGAGTGGACAGACCACTCAGATCAGAAGATGGGGATGAGAAGAGGAGTGGACAGACCACTCACATCAGAAGATGGGGATGAGAAGAGGAGTGGACAGACCACTCAGATCAGAAGATGGGGATGAGAAGAGGAGTGGACAGACCACTCAGATCAGAAGACGGGGATGAGAAGAGGAGTGGACAGACCACTCACATCAGAAGACGGGGATGAGAAGAGGAGTGGACAGACCACTCACATCAGAAGACGGGGATGAGAAGAGGAGTGGACAGACCACTCACATCAGAAGACGGGGATGAGAAGAGGAGTGGACAGACCACTCAGATCAGAAGATGGGGATGAGAAGAGGAGTGGACAGACCACTCAGATCAGAAGATGGGGATGAGAAGAGGAGTGGACAGACCACTCAGATCAGAAGACGGGGATGAGAAGAGGAGTGGACAGACCACTCAGATCAGAAGACGGGGATGAGAAGAGGAGTGGACAGACCACTCAGATCAGAAGACGGGGATGAGAAGAGGAGTGGACAGACCACTCAGATCAGAAGACGGGGATGAGAAGAGGTGTGGACAGACCACTCAGATCAGAAGACGGGGATGAGAAGAGGAGTGGACAGACCACTCACATCAGAAGATGGGGATGAGAAGAGGAGTGGACAGACCACTCAGATCAGAAGACGGGGATGAGAAGAGGAGTGGACAGACCACTCAGATCAGAAGACGGGGATGAGAAGAGGAGTGGACAGACCACTCAGATCAGAAGCCCTGGCCTGACTGCCGAGTGTGTGGCTGTGCTGAGTCTAATCACGACACTGGTCAGAGAGGGGCAGGCGGGGCCGAGGACGGAAGCGAGCCCACCTGGTTCAGTGAATGTGGGCACTTTGCTAGTTGCTACGGGTAGAAAAGTAAGAAGTACTTCCTGCTAGCAAAGAACTCCAATCTTAAGAGGGAAAATGGCGTTAGCGCATACACACCTTCATTCAACAGGTGCTCATCAGGTGTATGCTGCGCCTCAGCCTCTGAGCAAACGCAGCACGACGCGGCCCTGTCGTGGGTGCCAGGCAGCGCAGCACCCAAGAAGCCAAAACCAAGAGAAGCGTCTGAGGCAATGCAGGGCAGGGGCCGGTGCTGTTGCAAGTGGGTCAGCCTGCCACCTTTGGCGCCGACGCACCATATGGGCACTGGTTCACGTCTCGGTGCTCCTTTTCCAGTGCCTCTCTCTGCTGTGGCCTCAGAAAGCAGCAGAAGATGGGCCAAGTGCACGGGCCCCTGGAGGAAGCTCCTGGCTCCTGGCTTTGGATCGGCTCAGCTAGATCGGCTCAGCTCTGGCCATTGCAGCCATTTGGGGAATGAACCAGCAGACGGAAGACCTCCCTTCCCACCCCCACCCCCCATAACTCTACCTCTCAAATAAATACTTTTTTTTTTTTTAAAGGAATGCAGTTCAGGGGCCAGTGCTGTGGCGCAGTCGGCTAATCCTCTGCCTGCGGCGCCAGCATCCCCTATAGGCGCCAGTTCGTCTTGGCTCCTCCTCTTCCAATCTGGCTCTCTGCTGTGGCCTGCAAAAGCAGCACAGGATGGCCCAAATGCTTGGGCCCCTGCACTCATATGGGAGACCTGGAAGAAGCTCCTGGCTCCTGGCTTTGGATCAGCTCAGCTCTGGCCGTTGCGACCATTTGGGGAGTGAACCAGCAGATGGAAGACCCCTCTCTCTCTGTCCCTCTCACTGTCTGTAAATCTACATCAAATAAATAAAGATCTTCAAATCACTGCCTGGCAGGCCCTGCCTTCCCTGCCAGGCCAGCAGCGCTGTCGTGAGTGCACTGCAGGTCAGGGCAGCAGCTGCTGGCCGTCCACTGCCGTCTCTGCGGTCAGGGCGCTGCTGAATTGGAGCACACATTTTCTTTCTTTCTTTTTTTTTTTTTTTTTTTAGATTTATTTATTTTTTATTTATTTGAAAGACAGAGTTACAGAGAGAGGTAGGGCCAGAGAAAGAGAGAGAGAGAGAGAGAGAGAGAGAGAGGTCTTCCATCCTCTGGTTCACCTCCCAGATGGCTGCAACGGCCAGAGCTGAGCCGATCCGAAGCCAGGAGCCAGCAGCTTCTTCTGCAGGTACCCCAGGATCGGACCCTCCTTTGCTGCTTTCCCAGGCCATCGCAGGGAGGTAGCTTGAAAGTGGAGCAGCTGGGACTCGAGCTGGCGCCCATACGAGAGGCTGGCACTGCAGGCAGTAGCTTTACCTGCTACGCTACAGCACTGGCCCCTCATGCCATTTTCAAGGTTTGTTTCTCTTAGCTGGGATGAACAGAGCTGATCGTTACCAGTGTTTTCTCCCGCTGTAGAGATGTGTGTGGGAGTTCTGCGGCTCCGTGAGCCCTTCCTCGTGTGGCCTGCACCCTCTGGACCCATGGCCTTTGCTTGGCGCCGTCTCTTGGGGCCAAGATCACAAGCCAGCGACAGGCGAGAGATTTTAACATTCGTGCAGGTTCCACGGGGCAGACATGAGGCTCCTGCGTCTGCTTTATGCCAGTAGAGAGGTGGTTTGGAAGGATTTTCGTGATGAGTGCTGCGGTCAGGCCTATGTACCTGCATGCGTGATGCGGTCAGGCCTGTGTACCTGTGTGCGTGGTGCGGTCAGGCCTGTGTGCGTGGTGCAGTCAGGCGTGTGTACCTGTGTGCGTGATGCCTTCAGGCCTGTGTACCTGTGTGCATGGTGCGGTCAGGCACGTGTACCTGTGTGCATGGTGCGGTCAGGCCTGTGTACCTGTGTGCATGGTGCAGTCTAGGCCTGTGTGCATGGTGCGGTCAGGCGTGTGTACCTGTGTGCATGGTGCAGTCAAGGCCTGTGTGCATGGTGTGGTCAGGCGTGTGTACCTGTGTGCATGGTGCAGTCAAGGCCTGTGTGCATGGTGTGGTCAGGCGTGTGTGCCTGTGTGCATGGTGCGGTCAGGCCTGTGTGCCTGTGTGCATTCCCACCTGAGACCACTCCTGAAACGGGTCAGCCTTTCTACACAGTCACTTCAGTGGGGAAAGCCTCAAGGGTCTGCCATTTTGCCGACAACAGAAACGCCTTGAACAGGGCGACCTTCAGGGATCTGGAACCAGGGAGGACCCATTCCTTTCAGCTTCTGGGTTCACCCCTTCCTCTGCACTCCCAGCCCTTGGGCTAATCCAGGGTCTTTATCCTTAAGACCCGCTTTCTGCCGTCTTGCCTGTTCGATTTCTGAACCTGCCTAGTGTCCGTCCGCCCAGAGCCCGGCTGCGGCACTTGCTGTGGCTCGATGTGTTCTGTCTGCTCCCTCTGCTCCACAGCACCTCCTGCCTCTGCCAGGCTGTAGCATTTCTGTCTGCTGCCGTCAGTGTCGCTCCCTGGCAGGCGCCACCTCTGGGAGGGCGGGGTTTGGGGCCAGTTGCGCTGTGGAGGCATCCTCAGCTCCTGGGCAGGGCTCTCTGTGTGCACTGTCCATCTGTGGACAGCAGGCTGCTGTTGTTGGAAGGCGCCCGCCCCTCCTCCGGCCTCACTCCCTTCTCTCGCCCGTTTCCCTTGCTTCTCTGCCAGCAGAGCAAGTTCTGCTCAGTGGGGGGCGCAGAGACGGACTGCGAGCTCGGACTTAACCTTGCTTGACTCCTGTTGGCGGGGGAGAGGGGAGCCATGGAACTGCCCAGTGTTTCCCCTTCTGCTTTGCTGTCTCCCGAATCCGTTTTCCTTTTTCTTCCATTTTTCTGAGCCAGGCCACGTGCTGCCTCCTGTAGGCTCTCCTCTGACCTCCAGCCCCAGGCGCCAGGCCCCTTGGGGTCCCGGGGGCTGGTGCCGCCCTCCCTGTCTCTGCTCAGCCTGGCTGCATTTTCACAGGAGCCCCTGGCTGCGGCTGCTTCTCTCATCCCTCCCAGTACACAGCAGGAAGCTTCTAATGTGTCTTCATAATCAAATTTAAGGGAGAGAAAGGGGGGAGAGGGGAGAAGGGAGGATGGGGGGGGGGTCCTGCAGAGGCATGTCGGCGGGATCAGATGCTCTGCAGTTACTGGATTCTCTCCTCCTGATGCTCCTTCGCCCTCCTTGCCGGGAGCACGGGTAGAATCCTGCAGCTCCAGTCATGTTAAATAGATTGGGATTCTTCTACAAGAGAAACTTAAGAAATGAGGTGGTGAGCGAGCCTGCTCATGTAGGGAGCTATTCTCAAAAATCTCCGAAGAATGTGCGAATGGAAGCTTTGCACAAGCCGTGGAAGTGAGAGGCCCACCCAGACAGTGACCCGCTCTTCAGGCCAGTCAGCTTGCTGGGGCGTCAGCCACCCCACTGCCTGCGGAGCTGCGTTCTGGTCTTTGAGGTCAGCGTGAACGGCGGCGAGGAGCACTGCGGGGTCTGAAACGCCTGTGCAGAGGGCGGCCCGCGTCCTGCCTTGGTCCCCCTTAACTTCAGACATGTGGAAGGATGGCCCGCGTCCTGCCTTGGTCCCCCTTAACTTCAGACATGTGGAAGGATGGCCCGCGTCCTGCCTTGGTCCCCCTTAACTTCAGACATGTGGAAGGACGGCCCGCGTCCTGCCTTGGTCCCCCTTAACTTCCGACGGGCAGGAGGGCGGCCCGAGTCCTGCTTTGGTCCACGCTTAATTCAGACATGTGGAAGGACGGCCCGCGTCCTGCCTTGGTCCACGCTTAATTCAGACATGTGGAAGGACGGCCCGCGTCCTGCCTTGGTCCCCCTTAACTTCCGACGGGCAGGAGGGCGGCCCGAGTCCTGCTTTGGTCCACGCTTAATTCAGACATGTGGAAGGACGGCCCGCGTCCTGCCTTGGTCCACGCTTAATTCAGACATGTGGAAGGACGGCCCGCGTCCTGCCTTGGTCCACGCTTAATTCAGACATGTGGAAGGGCGGCCCGCATCTTGCCTTGGTCCATGCTTAACTTCTGACGGGCAGGAGGGCGGCCCGCGTCCTGCCTTGGTCCCCCTTAACTTCCGACATGCGGAAGGACGGCCCGTGTCCTGCCTTGGTCCACACTTAATTCTGACATGTGGAAGGACGGCCCGTGTCCTGCCTTGGTCCCCCTTAACTTCTGACGTGCGGAAGGACGGCCCGCGTCCTGCCTTGGTCCCCCTTAACTTCCGACGTGCGGAAGGGCGGCCCGCGTCCTGCCTTGGTCCACACTTAATTCAGACATGCGGAAGGGCGGCCCGCGTCCTGCCTTGGTCCCCCTTAACTTCCGACGTGCGGAAGGGCGGCCCGCGTCCTGCCTTGGTCCACACTTAATTCAGACATGCGGAAGGGCGGCCCGCGTCCTGCCTTGGTCCCCCTTAACTTCAGAGCCTCTGTAGCACCAAGTCCTTGGCTGAATTCCAGGAATTCTGTCATGCCTCGACCCATGGCCTCTTTTAAAAATACGCTCATTAGTCGATTGATTGATCTTTTTTATTTTAAGGGCCAGGTATCACAAAAATAGGGTTTTGAGCAGATCCCTGCTAAGAAGTCTGTTTCAGATTCAGATAAGGAAGCGCGGGAGGGGCCCTGGTCCTCCTCTGTGTCACTGAGGGCTGTTACACTCACTGTGTGAGGACTCCATTTGGCTGAGACTTACAGGGAAATGACGGTGGCCGGGGTCGTAAGTGCTCTAGCCTGGCAGGGTCCCCGAATTCCTCCGGGTGTGCCCTTCCGTGCGGGGCCTCTGTTCTCATAGTTACCTCATCGTCCAGAATGGCAATTAGAGCTCCAGCCACTGCTTAGGTAAGGTCAATTCTTTGAAGAATTTTTTCCCCCTTATCAATGGCTAACATTAGAAATTTTGTTTAATTTATTTGAAAGGCAGAGAGAGAGAGTGTGTGTGTGTGTGTGTGTGGAGTTAGCTCTCCATTGCTGAGTCACTTCCCATATGCCTGTAATAGCTGGGGTTGGGCCAGGCCAGAGTCAGGAACTGGGAACTCGGTCTGGTCTCTCTGTGGGCAGCAGGGGCCTGGCTGCATTCGCCAGCAGGTGCTGGAATTGTGAGCAGAGCTGGCACACGGACTCACATGTCCCAAGCCATGTCATAACCTCTACTCCAAATGCTTGCCCCCAGCGATATTTCTTGAAAGTTGCAACTGGAGATGATTATGCCTAGTGAAAGAAGCCAGACCCAGAAAGAAAAATATGTGTTTTCTCTGATCTGTGGTAGCTAATATAGAGAACAGAAAAAACATCTCTCCGTGTATCTGAGCGAAACGGACATCGTGGGAGTTGATTACGGTCTGTAGCCCTGTCTGTTTAGAGGGACAGTGAGCCTGTGAGTGTGAAGTCAGTTCACAGTGAGTGAGCACAAAAAAGCCAAGACAGAGGAGGACTCGGGAGGGAGGAGGGTATCGTTGCGTTCCTAGAGTCGTGTCTGTGGGACACCTGGAGTCTGTTCTCTGTCTTCATAAATAAAACCAAATCAGCAGAAAAGGCGGCGCAGTTAACCCT